>NC_143040.1:9955000-9990000 GCF_057628025.1 Oncorhynchus mykiss | reverse complement strand
GCTGCTCCACAGGCAGCTACACAAAAACAAGATCCCACAAACAACAGGTGGGAAAAGGCTGCCTAAATATGATCCCCAATCAGAGACAACGATAGACAGCTGCCTCTGATTGGGAACCATACCAGGCCAACAAAGAAATAGAAAACATAGATTGCCCACCCAAATCACACCCTGACCTAATCAAATATAGAATTAAAAGGATTTCTAAGGTCAGGGTGTGACAACGAGATCATACAGGTCACAGTGGTGGGTGGTATAAGGGGCTTTGGTGACAAAACGGATGGCACTGTGATAGACTGCATCCAGTCTGTTGAGTAGAGTGTTGGAGGCTATTTTGTAAATGACATCGCTGAAGTCGAGGATCGGTAGGATGGTCCGTTTTACTAGGGTAAGTTTGGCAGCATGAGTGAAGGAGGCTTTGTTGCGAAATAGGAAGCCGATTATACATTTAATTTTGGATTGGAGATGTTTGATGTGAGTCTGGAAGGAGAGTTTACAGTCTAACCAGACACCCAGGTATTTGTAGTTGTCCACATATTCTAAGTCAGAACCATCCAGAGTAGTGATGGACGAGCGGGCAGGTGTCGGCAGCGATTGGTTGAAGAGCATGCATTTAGTTGTACTTGCATTTAAGAGCAGTTGGAGGCCACGGAAGGAGAGTTGTATGGCATTGAAGCTCGTCTGGAGGTTAGTTAACACAGTGTCCAAAGAAGGGCAATATGTAAACAGAATAGTGTCGTCTGCGTAGAGGTGGATCAGGGAATCACCAGCAGCAAGAGCGACATGATTGATGTATACTGAGAAGAGAGTCGGCCCGAGATATGAACCCTGTGGCTGCCAGAGGTCTGGACATCTATTGCACTACTCACCCTATTTGTCCTGATCAATTGTAGTGAACTACTCACCCTATTGGTCCTGATCAAATGTAGTGTACTATTCACCCTCTTGGTCCTGATCAAATGTAGTGAACTACTCACCCTATTGGTCCTGATCAAATGTAGTGTACTACTCACCCTATTGGTCCTGATCAAATGTAGTGAACTACCACCCTATTGGTCCTGATCAAATGTAGTGAACTACTCACCCTATTGGTCCTCATCAGATGTAGTGAACTACTCACCCTATTGGTCCTGATACAATGCAGTGCACTACTGTTCATGATGTAAACTCCAGGTCTTACGGAACATAATTTGGTTGTTCTAACGTACTCACTAACCCAATTCATATTTAATGAAAGTAAAATACTACTCCCACAGTGTCTCCAAGGTTACGCATCACTAGAGCCCTCCTAGAATGCATTCCACATGGCTCCCTACACCTAGACCAGGGTCCGATTCCTATATAGTTCACTGTCAGACCAGATCCCAATGGGTTTAACTACAGGCCCTGATCAAACCAGATCCCAATGGGTTTAACTACAGGCCCTGATCAAACCAGATCCCAATGGGTTTAACTACAGGCCCTGGTCATGTGTACTGCATTATGTAAGACATAGGGGGCCATTTGGGACACAATTCACACTCAAGCTAACAATCCAGATCAAATGTTGCAACTTGTATAAATTCATGACCAGAGCTTTTAGACGTTTATATTGATATGGTGTTAACCATCAGAGATAACTGAGTTATTAGATGTTTATATGGATATGATGTTAACCATCAGAGATAACTGAGTTATTAGATGTTTATATGGATATGATGTTACCCATCAGAGATAACTGAGTTATTAGATGTTTATATGGATATGATGTTAACCATCAGAGATAACTGAGTTATTAGATGTTTATATTGATATGATTTTAACCATCAGAGATAACTGAGTTATTAGATGTTTATATTGATATGATTTTAACCATCAGAGATAACTGAGTTATTAGATGTTTATATTGATATGATTTTAACCATCAGAGATAACTGAGTTATTAGATGTTTATATTGATATGATTTTAACCATCAGAGATAACTGAGTTATTAGATGTTTATATGGATATGATGTTAACCATCAGAGATAACTGAGTTATTAGATGTTTATATTGATATGATTTTAACCATCAGAGATAACTGAGTTATTAGATGTTTATATTGATATGATTTTAACCATCAGAGATAACTGAGTTATTAGATGTTTATATGGATATGATGTTAACCATCAGAGATAACTGAGTTATTAGATGTTTATATTGATATGATGTTAACCATCAGAGATAACTGAGTTATTAGATGTTTATATTGATATGATGTTAACCATCAGAGATAACTGAGTTATTAGATGTTTATATTGATATGATGTTAACCATCAGAGATAACTGAGTTATTAGATGTTTATATTGATATGATGTTAACCATCAGAGATAACTGAGTTATTAGATGTTTATATGGATATGATGTTAACCATCAGAGATAACTGAGTTATTAGATGTTTATATGGATATGATGTTAACCATCAGAGATAACTGAGTTATTAGATGTTTATAATGATATGATGTTAACCATCAGAGATAACTGAGTTATTAGATGTTTTATATGGATATGATGTTAACCATCAGAGATAACTGAGTTATTAGATGTTTATATTGATATGATGTTAACCATCAGAGATAACTGAGTTATTAGATGTTTATATGGATATGATGTTAACCATCAGAGATAACTGAGTTATTAGATGTTTATATTGATATGATGTTAACCATCAGAGATAACTGAGTTATTAGATGTTTATATGGATATGATGTTAACCATCAGAGATAACTGAGTTATTAGATGTTTATATGGATATGATGTTAACCATCAGAGATAACTGAGTTATTAGATGTTTATATGGATATGATGTTAACCATCAGAGATAACTGAGTTATTAGATGTTTATATTGATATGATGTTAACCATCAGAGATAACTGAGTTATTAGATGTTTATATGGATTGATGTTAACCATCAGAGATAACTGAGTTATTAGATGTTTATATGGATATGATGTTAACCATCAGAGATAACTGAGTTATTAGATGTTTATATGGATATGATGTTAACCATCAGAGATAACTGAGTTATTAGATGTTTATATGGATATGATGTTAACCATCAGAGATAACTGAGTTATTAGATGTTTATATGGATATGATGTTAACCATCAGAGATAACTGAGTTATTAGATGTTTATATTGATATGATGTTAACCATCAGAGATAACTGAGTTATTAGATGTTTATATTGATATGATGTTAACCATCAGAGATAACTGAGTTATTAGATGTTTATATGGATATGATGTTAACCATCAGAGATAACTGAGTTATTAGATGTTTATATGGATATGATGTTAACCATCAGAGATAACTGAGTTATTAGATGTTTATATGGATATGATGTTAACCATCAGAGATAACTGAGTTATTAGATGTTTATATGGATATGATGTTAACCATCAGAGATAACTGAGTTATTAGATGTTTATATGGATATGATGTTAACCATCAGAGATAACTGAGTTATTAGATGTTTATATGGATATGATGTTAACCATCAGAGATAACTGAGTTATTAGATGTTTATATGGATATGATGTTAACCATCAGAGATAACTGAGTTATTAGATGTTTATATGGATATGATGTTAACCATCAGAGATAACTGAGTTATTAGATGTTTATATTGATATGATGTTAACCATCAGAGATAACTGAGTTATTAGATGTTTATATGGATATGATGTTAACCATCAGAGATAACTGAGTTATTAGATGTTTATATGGATATGATGTTAACCATCAGAGATAACTGAGTTATTAGATGTTTATATGGATATGATGTTAACCATCAGAGATAACTGAGTTATTAGATGTTTATATGGATATGATGTTAACCATCAGAGATAACTGAGTATATTAGATGTTTATATGGATATGATGTTAACCATCAGAGATAACTGAGTTATTAGATGTTTATATTGATATGATGTTAACCATCAGAGATAACTGAGTTATTAGATGTTTATATTGATATGATGTTAACCATCAGAGATAACTGAGTTATTAGATGTTTATATGGATATGATGTTAACCATCAGAGATAACTGAGTTATTAGATGTTTATATGGATATGATGTTAACCATCAGAGATAACTGAGTTATTAGATGTTTATATGGATATGATGTTAACCATCAGAGATAACTGAGTTATTAGATGTTTATATGGATATGATGTTAACCATCAGAGATAACTGAGTTATTAGATGTTTATATGGATATGATGTTAACCATCAGAGATAACTGAGTTATTAGATGTTTATATGGATATGATGTTAACCATCAGAGATAACTGAGTTATTAGATGTTTATATGGATATGATGTTAACCATCAGAGATAACTGAGTTATTAGATGTTTATATGGATATGATGTTAACCATCAGAGATAACTGAGTTATTAGATGTTTATATTGATATGATTTTAACCATCAGAGATAACTGAGTTATTAGATGTTTATATGGATATGATGTTAACCATCAGAGATAACTGAGTTATTAGATGTTTATATTGATATGATGTTAACCATCAGAGATAACTGAGTTATTAGATGTTTATATTGATATGATTTTAACCATCAGAGATAACTGAGTTATTAGATGTTTATATGGATATGATGTTAACCATCAGAGATAACTGAGTTATTAGATGTTTATATTGATATGATTTAACCATCAGAGATAACTGAGTTATTAGATGTTTATATGGATATGATGTTAACCATCAGAGATAACTGAGTTTTAAGATGTTTATATGGATATGATGTTAACCATCAGAGATAACTGAGTTATTAGATGTTTATATGGATATGATGTTAACCATCAGAGATAACTGAGTTATTAGATGTTTATATGGATATGATGTTACCCATCAGAGATAACTGAGTTATTAGATGTTTATATGGATATGATTTTAACCATCAGAGATAACTGAGTTATTAGATGTTTATATGGATATGATTTTAACCATCAGAGATAACTGAGTTATTAGATGTTTATATGGATATGATGTTAACCATCAGAGATAACTGAGTTATTAGATGTTTATATTGATATGATTTTAACCATCAGAGATAACTGAGTTATTAGATGTTTATATGGATATGATGTTAACCATCAGAGATAACTGAGTTTTTAGATGTTTATATGGATATGATGTTAACCATCAGAGATAACTGAGTTATTAGATGTTTATATGGATATGATGTTAACCATCAGAGATAACTGAGTTATTAGATGTTTATATGGATATGATGTTAACCATCAGAGATAACTGAGTTATTAGATGTTTATATGGATATGATGTTAACCATCAGAGATAACTGAGTTATTAGATGTTTATATGGATATGATGTTAACCATCAGAGATAACTGAGTTATTAGATGTTTATATGGATATGATGTTAACCATCAGAGATAACTGAGTTATTAGATGTTTATATGGATATGATGTTAACCATCAGAGATAACTGAGTTATTAGATGTTTATATGGATATGATGTTAACCATCAGAGATAACTGAGTTATTAGATGTTTATATGGATATGATGTTAACCATCAGAGATAACTGAGTTATTAGATGTTTATATGGATATGATGTTAACCATCAGAGATAACTGAGTTATTAGATGTTTATATGGATATGATGTTAACCATCAGAGATAACTGAGTTTTTGTCTAGTTCATGTAATGACAGTGTGTCGTGCAGTTATGATCATCTAAAAAACAGTCCCAAATTGCACCCTATTCTCTATATAGTGCACTACTTTAGACCAGAGCCCTATTCTCTATATAGTGCACTACTTTAGACCAGAGCCCTATTCCCTAGATAGTGCACCTTTTTATAACAGAGCCCTATTCTCTAGATAGTGCACTACTTTAGAACAGAACCCTATTCCATATACAGTGCACTACTTTAGACCAGAGACCTATTCCCTATATAGTGCACTACTTTAGACCAGAGCCCTATTCCCTAGATAGTGCACTACTTTAGACCAGGTCCCTATTCCCTATATAGTGCACTACTTTAGACCAGAGCCCTATTCACTAGATATTGCACTACTTTAGACCAGAGCCCTATTCTCTATATAGTGCACTACTTTAGACCAGAGCCCTATTCCATATATAGTGCACTACTTTAGACCAGAACCCTATTCCATATATAGTGCACTACTTTAGACCAGAGCCCTATTCCCTAGATAGTGCACCTTTTAAGACCAGAGCCCTACTCCCTGTGTAGTAGTGCACAACTGTATTACCTGAGCTCTATGTCCAGGTGAAAGTAGTGTACTTTATAGGGGAATAGTTTGCCATTAGGTCTTTACATGTAGGAGACAGGATATGATGTAGTCTTTATATATAGGAGACATGATATGATGTAGTCTTTATATATAGGAGACAGGATATGATGTAGTCTTTATATATAGGAGACAGGATATGATGTAGTCTTTATATATAGGAGACATGATATGATGTAGTCTTTATATATAGGAGACAGGATATGATGTAGTCTTTATATATAGGAGACATGATATGATGTAGTCTTTATATATAGGAGACAGGATATGATGTAGTCTTTATATACAGGAGACAAGATATGATGTAGTCTTTATATATAGGAGACAGGATATGATGTAGTCTTTATATACAGGAGACAAGATATGATGTAGTCTATATATATAGGAGACAGGATATGATGTAGTCTTTATATACAGGAGACAGGATATGATGTGGTCTTTATATACAGGAGACAGGATATGATGTAGTCTTTATATACAGGAGACAGGATATGATGTGGTCTTTATATACAGGAGACAGGATATGATGTAGTCTTTATATACAGGAGACAGGATACCATGTGGTCTTTATATATAGGAGACAGGATATGATGTAGTCTTTATATATAGGAGACAGGATATGATGAAGTCTTTATATATAGGAGACAGGATGCCCTGTAGTCTTTATATGTAGGAGACAGGATATGATGTAGTCTTTATGTATAGGAGACAGGATATGATGTAGTCTTTATATACAGGAGACAGGATGCCATGTTGTCTTTATATGCAGGAGACAGGATATGATGTAGCCTTTATATATAGGAGACAGGATATGATGTAGTCTTTATATATAGGAGACAGGATATGATGTAGTCTTTATATATAGGAGACAGGATATGATGTAGTCTTTATATATAGGAGACAGGATATGATGTAGTCTTTATATATAGGAGACAGGATATGATGTTGTCTTTATATACAGGAGACAGGATATGATGTAGTCTTCATATACAGGAGACAGGATATGATGTAGTCTTTATATATAGGAGACAGGATATGATGTAGTCTTTATATACAGGAGACAGGGTATGATGTAGTCTTCATATATAGGAGACAGGATATGATGTAGTCTTTATATATAGGAGACAGGATATGATGTAGTCTTTATATATAGGAGACAGGATATGATGTAGTCTTTATATACAGGAGACAGGGTATGATGTAGTCTCTATATATAGGAGACAGGATATGATGTAGTCTTTATATATAGGAGACAGGATATTATGTAGTCTTTATATACAGGAGACAGGATATGATGTAGTCTTTATATACAGGAGACAGGATGCCATGTTGTCTTTATATGCAGGAGACAGGATATGATGTAGCCTTTATATATAGGAGACAGGATATGATGTAGTCTTTATATATAGGAGACAGGATATGATGTAGTCTTTATATATATGAGACAGGATGCCATGTAGTCTTTATATATAGGAGACAGGATATGATGTAGTCTTTATATATAGGAGACAGGATATGATGTAGTCTTTATATATAGGAGACAGGATATGATGTAGTCTTTATATATAGGAGACAGGATATGATGTAGTCTTTATATACAGGAGACAGGATATGATGTAGTCTTTATATATAGGAGACAGGATATGATGTAGTCTTTATATATAGGAGACAGGATATGATGTAGTCTTTATACATAGGAGACAGGATATGATGTAGTCTTTATATATAGGAGACAGGATATGATGTAGTCTTTATATACAGGAGACAGGATATGATGTAGTCTTTATATACAGGAGACAGGATGCCATGTTGTCTTTATATGCAGGAGACAGGATATGATGTAGCCTTCACATATAGGAGACAAGATATGATGTAGTCTTTATATATAGGAGACAGGATATGATGTAGTCTTTATATATAGGAGACAGGATATGATGTAGTCTTTATATATAGGAGACAAGATATGATGTAGTCTTTATATACAGGAGACAGGATGCCATGTGGTCTTTATATACAGGAGACAGGATGCCATGTGGTCTTTATATGCAGGAGACAGGATATGATGTAGCCTTCACATATAGGAGACAAGATATGATGTAGTCTTTATATATAGGAGACAGGATATGATGTAGTCTTTATATATAGGAGACAGGATATGATGTAGTCTTTATATATAGGAGACAGGATATGATGTAGTCTTTATATATAGGAGACAGGATATGATGTAGTCTTTATATATAGGAGACAGGATATGATGTAGTCTTTATATACAGGAGACAGGATATGATGTAGTCTTTATATACAGGAGACAGGATATGATGTAGCCTTTATATACAGGAGACAGGATATGATGTAGTCTTTATATACAGGAGACAGGATATGATGTAGTCTTTATATACAGGAGACAGGATATGATGTAGTCTTTATATACAGGAGACAGGATGCCATGTGGTCTTTATATATGTGACAGTGAGACTAATGCTTTAGTTGGGTCTTTGACTCTGAGTAATAAAACTGAATATTTATGTTTTTATCTTTTTTTAATTCAAAATATTGTTTGCATGCATCTGTGTGTGTGCACTTGTGTTTGTGTGTGTGTGTTTGCATGTGTGCACATGTGTTTGTGCGTGTCTGCATGTGTGCACATGTGTGTGTGACACGTTGGCTTGATCTCTATTGCATTGTGGGAGTATTTCTTGGTGTGCAAAAAAATGCAAATTAACCAAGTAAAGACATTTTAAAGTTTATTCTTGGTTTCATTTCTTTCTAAAACGTTTTTCCCCACCAACAACAGGCTGTGGTGGTTACCTGATGTAAAGGGTAGTGTGTGTGTGTGTGTGTGTGTGTGTGTGTGTGTGTGTGTTCTCCTCTTTCGTTAATGAAATCAGCCTTTCCATATGGCATGAACGTCTTCGTCTTTATAATTTGATATATCACCATGTGGGACATTGTTTTGTGTGTGTTCTGTGTGTGTCATTATCATGTGTTATGTGTTGATGTGGAGGCGTTCCTACGTTAGGACAGTGTAGTGTGTGTGTTGTGAGTGTTGATGTGGAGGCGTTCCTGCGTTAGGACAGTGTAGTGTGTGTGTTGTGAGTGTTGATGTGGGGGCGTTCCTGCGTTAGGACAGTGTAGTGTGTGTGTTGTGAGTGTTGATGTGGGGCCGTTCCTGCGTTAGGACAGTGTAGTGTGTGTGTTTGTCATTATCATGTGATATGTGTTGATGTGGGGGCGTTCATGCATTAGGACGGTGTAGTGTGTGTGTTGTGAGTGTTGATGTGGGGCCGTTCCTGCGTTAGGACGGTGTAGTGTGTGTGTTGTGAGTGTTGATGTGGAGGCCTTCCTGCGTTAGGACAGTGTAGTGTGTGTGTTTGTCATTATCATGTGATATGTGTTGATGTGGGGGCGTTCCTACGTTAGGACAGTGTAGTGTGTGTGTTGTGAGTGTTGATGTGGAGGCGTTCCTGCATTAGGACAGTGTAGTGTGTGTGTTGTGAGTGTTGATGTGGAGGCGTTCCTGCGTTAGGACAGTGTAGTGTGTGTGTTGTGAGTGTTGATGTGGGGGCGTTCCTGCGTTAGGACGGTGTAGTGTGTGTGTTGTGAGTGTTGATGTGGGGGCGTTCCTGCGTTAGGACGGTGTAGTGTGTGTGTTGTGAGTGTTGATGTGGGGGCGTTCATGCATTAGGACGGTGTAGTGTGTGTGTTGTGAGTGTTGATGTGGGGCCGTTCCTGCGTTAGGACGGTGTAGTGTGTGTGTTGTGAGTGTTGATGTGGAGGCGTTCCTGCGTTAGGACAGTGTAGTGTGTGTGTTTGTCATTATCATGTGATATGTGTTGATGTGGAGGCGTTCATGCATTAGGACAGTGTAGTGTGTGTGTTGTGAGTGTTGATGTGGGGGCGTTCCTGCGGTAGTTAATTGACAGCCACTGTCCCCACCATACGGGATGTTCTCAGAGACAAGCCCCTTTTGGCGGCGTGAGAAAAACCACATCAACCCTGACTGCGTTTTAATGTAACGTGATGATTGTAAAATCAGCAGATAGAAAGGCGTCTTCTGCTCTTCGTCAGATTGAGTCTTCATCAAACTCATCACATCTGGAGTGTATTCATTAGCAAAACACTAGAAAAACATTTTGCCCTGGTTGCCATGGTCTCGTGGTTGACTGTTGTTCGACTTGTAGTACCTACACTTGACAGTAGGAGGAGCCAACACTCAGAAGGGCAACTAGAAGAATGACTGAGAAGTCGGTGTTGATTTCCACATGAAGCTCTTTCTTCAATCACATTTGGATACAATTGTTGATTTGAAATTCATTCACTTGTGTATAAGGAGTCGGAGAGAGAGAGAGAGAGAGAGAGAGAGAGAGAGAGAGAGACAGAGAGAGAGAGAGAGAGAGAGAGACAGAGAGAGAGAGAGAGAGAGAGAAGGAAAGAGAGAGAGAGAGAGAGAGAGACAGAGAGAGACAGAGAGAGAGAGAGAGAGAGAGAGAGAGAGAGAGAGACAGACAGACAGACAGACAGAGAGAGAGAGAGATAGAGAGAGACAGAGACAGAGAGAGACAGAGACAGAGAGAGAGAGAGAGAGAGAGAGAGAGAGAGAGAGAGAGAGAGAGAGAGAGAGAGAGAGAGAGAGAAATACATTTTTCTTTGACTAGATAATTAGTGGGTGTCAGTTGATTAAAAAAGGGGCCCACCTGACATTGTTATGTAATGGGGACTTTGACACTTCATTGACTTCAGCTTTATTATGTCCAATCCGTTGGTCACAATGAAAAGTGATACACTGACAGGTACCACACAGACACACAGGCTACATCCCAAACTGATACACTGACAGGTACCACACACAGGCTACATCCCAAACTGATACACTGACAGGTACCACACAGACACACAGGCTGCATCCCAAACGGAACCACATTCTCTAGATAGTGTCTAGGACTCTAGGCTTCTAGGGAAGAGGATGCCATATTGGACGTGGGACACACTCTGCCGACCTTACACCACGGAGACTTGTGATTGACACACACACTTTCAATAACCAATAATTAAATATTTAGCATTTACACAAAAATACAAATAATGTCGGAGTAGAAAAAACGACATGGATTGATAATATATGATCGATGCAGTGGAACATATAAAAAAATATTTGTTTTTCATTTGTTTTTCTTCTGTACAAACATACATATAAATATAGATAGAAAGAGAGAGTATAAAAGTGTGTATTTTTAAAATACAAAGGGGGGTTTGTACACCACAGTTATTGACGTTCACATGACAAGGAGACATATGGCAAAACATTTTGAGGGCATCTCTTTTCACAGTAACGTGGGCTGTACGTTATAAATGCAAACGCTGTTCATAGTTCTCTCATAGTTCTTTCACATTGTTATAAACATGAAGGAGTTTAGAAATGTGTCTCTGGGCGTTGGTTCAAGCCTTGTTGATCTGTGGCCCAACCACAACGTCACAAACAACGTTGAAACGTCTCACCAACGTTTAAAATGTCTTAAGATCCCAGAAAAAACATCAGTGCTATAGGATCAGTTCATCTTCCTGTTTAATGGTCCTTGGCCTCTCATTGGGCACTCTGTCTCTCTCTCTCTCTCTCTCTGTCTCTCTCTCCGTCTCTCTCTCTCTCTCTGTCTCTCTCTCTCTCTGTCTCTCTCTCTCTCTCTCTCTCTCTCTCTCTCCGTCTCTCTCTCTCTCCGTCTCTCACTCTCTCCGTCTCTCTCTCTCTGTCTCTCTCTCTCTCTCTCTGTCTCTCTCTCTCTCTGTCTCTCACTCTCTCCGTCTCTCTCTCTCTGTCTCTCTCTCTCTCTCTCTGTCTCTCTCTCTCTCTCTCTCTCTCTGTCTCTCTCTCTCTCCGTCTCTCACTCTCTCCGTCTCTCTCTCTCTGTCTCTCTCTCTCTCTGTCTCTCTCTCTCTCTCTCTCTCCGTCTCTCTCTCTCTCTCTCTCTCTCTCTCTCTCTCTCTCTCTCTCAGTCTCTCTCTCTCTCTCTCTCTCTGTCTGTCTGTCTCTCTCTCTCTCTCTCTCTCTCTCTCTCTCTCTCTCTCTCTCTCTCTCTCTCTCTCTCTCTCTCCGTCTCTCTCTCTCTCTCCGTCTCTCGCTCTCTCCATCTCTCGCTCTCTCTCTCTCTCTCTCCGTCTCTCTCTCTGTCTCTCTTTTTCTCTCCATCTCTCTCTCTCTCCCCGTCTCTCTCTCTCCATCTCTCTCTCTCCATCTCTCTCTCTCTCTCCGTCTCTCTCTAGGTCTGCCTGGCGTCCTGTAGTAGTTTATTAATCTCGGTGACCAACTCACTAGCGTCCATC
The DNA here is from genome assembly GCF_057628025.1 of Oncorhynchus mykiss. Classification (NCBI taxonomy): domain Eukaryota; kingdom Metazoa; phylum Chordata; class Actinopteri; order Salmoniformes; family Salmonidae; genus Oncorhynchus; species Oncorhynchus mykiss. The sequence continues at coordinate 9,977,367 of NC_143040.1, read as the reverse complement.
ATGTCATCGTGTCTGTCACTGCGTTGCTTCCTCCCCATCCCTAGCATCTCCAGCTCATCCTCCTCATAGTTTTCTGGGATCTCCTCCATGGCAGGCAGCCATCTTAGGTGTGGTGGCTGGTTGGAGGAGGAAGAGGTGGTGGACGAGGCGGCCAAGTTGGTGAGGTTGTTGGTGTTGTGACTTGATGGGCTTTGGCCGACAGCTCCGCCTCCGGGGTTCAGATAGTGGGTGTTAGCCGCCCACGCCGCCACGCCCGCCGGGTAGGAGGCGGGGCCTTTGGTGTTGTTGCCGCCCGTTAACAGCACCTTGGCGTGGCCACCCTTTCCACTTCCTCGTTCCGTTGCCGCGGCGGCAACGTTGTTTTCGCTGCACTCGGCGTACGAATCCAGTGACGGAGGGAGCAGGCGCCGGAAGATTCCGTTCATCTCCGAAAGCAAGGAACCCCCTTCACTGACCCCTTCCTCCTCAGAACTCCCGGGCTCCTTCCCGAAGGTGGAGAAGCTCTTCCTGCGCTCCGAGGAGTCGATGGAAGCCTGGTCGTCATCGAGGAGGTGGGGGGGCTGGTTAGAGGACTCCTCCCCTGGGATAAACATGTTGCTACGGTAGTCAGAGGAAGAGGAGGCCGGGGAGGACAGGGAGAGGGCCAGGGGAGGCATCCAGCACTGGTCAGAATGGCCCAACACACGACACTCCTCAGTGCATAGGCGCATAGCTAGGGAGAGAGAAGGGAGAGGGTTAATGTTGTGTTTGGTACACAGGTTCATAGCTAGGGAGAGAGAAGGGAGAGGGTTAATGTTGTGTTTGGTACACATGTTCATAGCTAGGGAGAGAGAAGGAAGAGGGTTAATGTTGTGTTTGGTACACAGGTTCCTAGCTAGGGAGAGAGAAAGGAGTGGAGGGAGAGGGTTAACATTGTGTTTGGTACCCAGGTTCATAGCTAGGGAGAGAGAAAGGAGTGGAGGGAGAGGGTTAACGTTGTGTTTGGTACACATGTTCATAGCTAGGGAGAGAGAAGGAAGAGGGTTAATGTTGTGTTTGGTACACAGGTTCCTAGCTAGGGAGAGAGAAAGGAGTGGAGGGAGAGGGTTAACATTGTGTTTGGTACCCAGGTTCATAGCTAGGGAGAGAGAAAGGAGTGGAGGGAGAGGGTTAACGTTGTGTTTGGTACACATGTTCATAGCTAGGGAGAGAGAAGGAAGAGGGTTAATGTTGTGTTTGGTACACAGGTTCCTAGCTAGGGAGAGAGAAAGGAGTGGAGGGAGAGGGTTAACGTTGTGTTTGGTACCCAGGTTCATAGCTAGGGAGAGAGAAAGGAGTGGAGGGAGAGGGTTAACGTTGTGTTTGGTACACAGGTTCCTAGCTAGGGAGAGAGAAGGGAGTGGAGGAAGAGGGTTAACGTTGTGTTTGGTACACAGGTTCCTAGCTAGGGAGAGAGAAGGGAGTGGAGGGAGAGGGTTAATGTTGTGTTTGGTACACAGGTTCCTAGCTAGGGAGAGAGAAGGGAGTGGAGGGAGAGGGTTAACGTTGTGTTTGGTACGCAGGTTCCTAGCTAGGGAGAGAGAAGAATGAGAAGGGAGACATGAGAGACACAGAGATTGGTGACAAATAACATGTTTGGTTTGACATTGATTAAAGGGTCTCGTGGCTCAGAAGAGGAGAGAGCAGAGAGGGGACACAGTGTCAAGGTGTATGATTGGCATTGATATGCAGTAGCCTACAGAACTGTTGTCTGTCAACACTACTCAGTACATACACTGCTAGCTGGAAAATACAGTCTCAATGTTTTATCTGGTTTGACATTGAGGACACAGTCCCATAGCTACGGGAGAGAGGACACAGTCCCATAGCTATGGGAGAGAGGACACAGTCCCATAGCTATGGGAGAGAGGACACAGTCCCATAGCTACGGGAGAGAGGACACAGTCCCATAGCTATGGAAGAGAGGACACAGTCCCATAGCTATGGAAGAGAGGACACAGTCCCATAGCTATGGGAGAGAGGACACAGTCCCATAGCTATGGAAGAGAGGACACAGTCCCATAGCTACGGGAGAGAGGACACAGTCCCATAGCTATGGAAGAGAGGACACAGTCCCATAGCTATGGGTGAGAGGACACAGTCCCAAAGCTATGGGAGAGAGGACACAGTCCCATAGCTATGGGAGAGAGGACACAGTCCCATAGCTACGGGAGAGAGGACACAGTCCCATAGCTATGGAAGAGAGGACAGAGTCCCAAAGCTATGGGAGAGAGGACACAGTCCCATAGCTATGGGAGAGAGGACACAGTCCCATAGCTACGGGAGAGAGGACACAGTCCCATAGCTATGGAAGAGAGGACACAGTCCCATAGCTATGGAAGAGAGGACACAGTCCCAAAGCTATGGGAGAGAGGACACAGTCCCATAGCAATGGGAGAGAGGACACAGTCCCATAGCTACGGGAGAGAGGACAAAGTCCCATAGCTACGGGAGAGAGGACACAGTCCAAAAGCTACGGGAGAGAGGAGACCAGGAGCACTGATACAAATGGATAGTTGTTAAACTGATGCCTGTCTAATCACTCTGTTACCTGTCTAACCCTGTACCTCTCTGTCTAGTCCTGTACCTCTCGGTCTAGTGCTGTACCTCTCTGTCTATTCCTGTACCTCTCTGTCTAGTCCTGTACCTCTCTGTCTAGTCCTGTACCTCTCTGTCTAGTCCTGTACCTCTCTGTCTAGTCCTGTACCTCTCTGTCTATTCCTGTACCTGTCTGTCTATTCCTGTATCTCTCTGTCTAGTCCTGTACCTCTCGGTCTAGTGCAGTACCTCTCAGTCTATTCCTGTACCTCTCTGTCTAGTCCTGTACCTCTCTGTCTAGTCCTGTACCTCTCTGTCTAGTCCTGTACCTCTCTGTCTATTCCTGTACCTCTCTGTCTATTCCTGTACCTCTCTGTCTAACCCTGTACCTCTATGTCTAACCCTGTACCTCTCGGTCTAGTCCTGTACCTCTCTGTCTAACCCTGTACCTCTCGGTCTAGTCATGTCCCTCTCTGTCTAACCCTGGACCTCTCGGTCTAGTCCTGTACCTCATTGTCTAACCCTGTACCTCTCGGTCTAGTCCTGTACCTCTCTGTCTAACCCTGTACCACACTGTTTAACTCTGTACCTCTCGGTCTAACCCTGTACCTCTCTGTCTAGTCCTGTACCTCTCTGTCTAACCCTGTACCTCTCTGTCTAACCCTGTACCTCTCTGTCTAACCCTGTACCTCTCTGTCTAACCCTGTAACTCTCTGTCTAACCCTGTACCTCACTGTCTAACCCTGTACCTCTCTGTCTAACCCTGTACCTCTCTGTCTAACCCTGTACCTCTCTGTCTAACCCTGTACCTCTCTGTCTAACCCTGTACCTCTCTGTCTAACCCTGTATCTCTCTGTCTAACCCTGTAGCTCTCTGTCTAACCCTGTACCTCTCTGTCTAACCCTGTACCTCTCTGTCTAACCCTGTACCTCTCTGTCTAGTCCTGTACCTCTCTGTCTAGTCCTGTACCTTTCTGTTTAACCCTGTACCTCTCTGTCTAACCTTGTACCTCGCTGTCTAACCCTGTACCTCTCTGTCTAACCCTGTACCTCTCGGTCTAGTCCTGTACCTCTCTGTCTAGTCCTGTACCTCTCTGTCTAACCCTGTACCTCTCTGTCTAACCCTGTACCTCACTGTCTAACCTTGTACCTCTCTGTCTAACCCTGTACCTCTCTGTCTAACCCTGTACCTCTCTGTCTAACCCTGTACCTCTATGTCTAACCCTGTACCTCCCTGTCAAACCCTGTACCTCTCAGTCTAGTGCAGTACCTCTCTGTCTAACCTTGTACCTCTCTGTCTAACCCTGTACCTCTCTGTCTAGTCCTGTACCTCTCTGTCTAACCCTGTACCTCTCTGTCTAACCCTGTACCTCTCTGTCTAGTCCTGTACCTCTCTGTCTAGTCCTGTTCCTCTCTGTCTAACCCTGTACCTCTCGGTCTAGTGCAGTACCTCTCTGTCTAGTCCTGTACTTCTCTGTCTAACCCTGTACCTCTCTGTCTAGTCCTGTACCTCTCTGTCTAACCCTGTACCTCTCTGTCTAACCCTGTACCTCTCTGTCTAACCCTGAACCTCTCTGTCTAACCCTGTACCTCACTGTCTAACCCTGTACCTCTCTGTCTAACCCTTTACCTCTCTGTCTAACCCTATACCTCTCTGTCTAACCCTGTACCTCTCTGTCTAACCCTGTACCTCTCTGTCTAACCCTGTATCTCTCTGTCTAACCCTGTAGCTCTCTGTCTAACCCTGTACCTCTCTGTCTAACCCTGTACCTCTCTGTCTAACCCTGTACCTCTCTGTCTAGTCCTGTACCTCTCTGTCTAACCCTGTACCTCTCTGTCTAACCCTGTACCTCTCTGTCTAACCTTGTACCTCGCTGTCTAACCCTGTACCTCTCTGTCTAACCCTGTACCTCTCGGTCTAGTCCTGTACCTCTCTGTCTAGTCCTGTACCTCTCTGTCTAACCCTGTACCTCTCTGTCTAACCCTGTACCTCACTGTCTAACCTTGTACCTCTCTGTCTAACCCTGTACCTCTCTGTCTAACCCTGTACCTCTCTGTCTAACCCTGTACCTCTATGTCTAACCCTGTACCTCCCTGTCAAACCCTGTACCTCTCGGTCTAGTGCAGTACCTCTCTGTCTAACCTTGTACCTCTCTGTCTAACCCTGTACCTCTCTGTCTAGTCCTGTACCTCTCTGTCTAACCCTGTACCTCTCTGTCTAACCCTGTACCTCTCTGTCTAACCCTGTACCTCTATGTCTAACCCTGTACCTCCCTGTCTAACCCTGTACCTCTCTGTCTAACCTTGTACCTCTCTGTCTAACCCTGTACCTCTCTGTCTAACCCTGTACCTCTCGGTCTAGTCCTGTACCTCTCGGTCTAGTGCAGTACCTTTCTGTCTAGTCCTGTACCTCTCTGTCTAGTCCTGTACCTCTCTGTCTAACCCTGTACCTCTGTTGCCTGTCTAACACTTTCCCTCATGTCACTCTCTGTAAACTCTAGACATTTGAACCAACCATTTTTGTGAGAAAGATAGATGTTGTTTTGGTATCAGAAAGGTCAACCGATTTTTACTGGGATGAGTGACAAAGTAAACCAATTAAATCACTCCATTCAATCAGGCTCAAAAACAGTTAATCCCCCTCTTTCAATCCCTCCTTCCCTAGCTCCATCCTTCTCTGCTCCTTCCCTCCCTCCCTCCATCTCCCCTCCCTCCCTCCCTCCCTCCCTCCCTAGCTCCATCCTTCTCTGCTCCTTCCCTCCCTCCCTCCATCTCCTTTCCCTCCCTCACTCCCTCCATCTCCCCTCCCTCCCTCCTTCCCTAGCTCCATCCTTCTCTGCTCCTTCCCTCCCTCCCGCCATCTCATTTCCCTCCCTCACTCCCTCCATCTCCCCTCCCTCCCTCCTTCCCTAGCTCCATCCTTCTCCCCGCCCCCCCCTCACTCCCACCATCTCCTCTCCTCTCCCTCCCTCACTCCCTCCATCTCCCCTCCCTCCCTCCTTCCCTAGCTCATCCTACTCCTCGCCCCCCTCACTCCCACCATCTCCTCTCCTCTCCCTCCCTCACTCACTCCATCCATCTCCCATCCCCCCCTCCTTCCCTAGCTCCACCCTTCTCCCTCCCTCCCTCCCTCCCTCCCTCCCTCCCTCCCTCCCTCCCTCTAGCCTTCTTCCTCTCCTCCTCCATCTCTCCTGCTTCCTTCCCTCTTCCATCTCTCCTTATTGCCTCCCTCCTCCATCTCTCCTTCTTCCCTCCCTCCTCCATCTCTCCTTCTTCCCTCCCTCCTTCATCTCTCCATAAAGAGAAGAATAACAGACAGAGGAGAAGAGACAGAAGAGAGAGAAGAGAGAGAAGAGGAGAGACTGTGGCTCTCAGGGGGGAGAACAACATCATTTTAAAAGCAATTACTGTGAATTCTCCTCAGCACAGACATGAAAGGGCCGGCCTGTCACTCAAACAGCCAACACAGACACACGCGTATACACCACACACACACACACACACACACACACACACACACACACACAAACACACACACACGCACACACACAAACACACACACACACACACACAAAAACACACACACACACATATACACCCACCCACCCACCCGACACAGTGACAGACAGAGAGAGTCACAGTGTAAATCGGGGAGGCGTTTACCGACACGACTCTATCTGAGGGCCAGATATCAGGAGGGTGGTAATGGAGGAACGCGTCTGCCTGATAAAACCCCTGGAAATTAAAGGCTGTGGGGAAGAATACAGCTGAAGCACAGTTGTGCTACTGGGTGAATGGGCTGTTATATAATAGTGAATGTGTCCCAAATCGCACCCTGTTCCCTATATAGCACACCGCGTTTGAGTACACTACATGGGGAAAGTAGTGCACTATTAAGAAAATAGGGTGTTATTTGGGAGTCCAGGCCATACAATGTGGTGTTAAAAATCATCTTTTGACTGTTCAGGTGAGACGTGTATTGTTGAAGCCAGCACGGGGAAGATTGTAAAACGTGGTGAGCAGCTGTCCACGGTGCTGAACTGAATAGATGATTTATTAAAGTGTTGGGGAGAACCTGGTGTGAGCAGCCCAGTGTGATGTGTGTGACGGTGGGCGTCACTGGGTCGTGTTATATCTCTAGTGAAAACGGGACTGTCGTACTGCAGCGGGTGATGTCACCTGGCTTGGTTTTTATATTCTGTGACATCACTGCCCTGCACCCAATGACTTTTACACAAAGAGTATAAAGCTGGTTTATCCTGCCTCTACCAAGATGGCTGTCTCACGTCTCTATGTAACTGACCTGGGCACTATAGTCTATCCTGCCTCTACCAAGATGGCTGTCTCATGTCTCTATGTAACTGACCTGGGCACTATAGTCTATCCTGCCTCTACCAAGATGGCTGTCTCATGTCTCTATGTAACTGACCTGGGTGTAGTCTGTGGTGTATGTCCTGGTGGTAGAGCTCAGAGAAGCACTATAGTCTATCCTGCCTCTACCAAGATGGCTGTCTCATGTCTCTATGTAACTGACCTGGGTGTAGTCTGTGGTGTATGTCCTGGTGGTAGAGCTCAGAGAAGCACTATAGTCTATCCTGCCTCTACCAAGATGGCTGTCTCATGTCTCTATGTAACTGACCTGGGTGTAGTCTGTGGAGTATGTCCAGGTGGTAGAGCTCAGAGAAGCCATCCCCCAGCAGACGGTCGATGGGGGACTCTCGTCCCATATCATAGTCGCTGTCCCCCGCATCGCTGTCCCCACGACCACTGTCCTTCAAGCTGAACTTGTCCATGTCCTGCAATGCATACCTAGAGAGAGAGAGAGAGAGAGAGAGGGGGATGGGAGAAAGAGAGAGAGAGAGAGGGGGATGGGAGAAAGAGAGAGAGAGGAAGGAAGGGAGAAAGGAAGAAAGAGAGAGAGAGAGAGAGAGGGGGATGGGAGAAAGAGAGAGAGAGGAAGGAAGGGAGAAAGGAAGAAAGAGAGAGAGAGAGAGAGGGGGGGGGGGGGGGATGGGAGAAAGAGAGAGAGAGGAAGGAAGGGAGAAAGGAAGAAAGAGAGAGAGAGAGAGAGAGAGAGAGAGAGAGAGAGAGAGAGAGAGGTGGGGGGATGGGAGAAAGAGATAGAGAGGAAGGAAGGGAGAAAGGAAGAAAGAGTGAGAGATAGAGAGAGAGAGAGTTGAAAGTACAATTGAGTCAATGAAAATGTATGTAATTGGTGTTTCTTAGTGGTAGAAGCTGCTGTACCACTGATTAATGCTCACCATAAGGGTAGACAGAACTACAAAACAAACATTTCACAACACTACAGTTGAAACAGACATGTGATCCACAAACTTTTGGATTGAATGATATTGATATGATTCAAACTCAAAACATGATAAACAAAAGAGCCATCTTAGAAAAAGGGCCAAACTAATATAGATCCATACTGTCATTACATATGTGTTTATTGATGCTACCAATGCTACTAATTGTATTGATGCTACTAATGCTACTCATTGTATTGATGCTACTAATGCTACTCATTGTATTGATGCTACTAATGCTACTCATTGTATTGATGCTACTAATGCTACTCATTGTACTGATGCTACTAATGCTACTCATTGTATTGATGCTACTAATGCTACTCATTGTATTGATGCTACTAATGCTACTCATTGTATTGATGCTACTAATGCTACTCATTGTATTGATGCTACTAATGCTACTAATTGTATTGATGCTACTAATGCTACTCATTGTATTGATGCTACTAATGCTTCTAATTGTATTGATGCTACTAATGCTACTACTTGTATTGATGCTACTAATGCTACTAATTTTATTGATGCTACTAATGCTACTAATTGTATTGATGCTACTAATGCTACTAATTTTATTGATGCTACTAATGCTACTCATTGTATTGATGCTACTAATGCTACTAATTTTATTGATGCTACTAATGCTACTAATTTTATTGATGCTAATAATGCTTCTAATTGTATTGATGCTACTAATGCTACTCATTGTATTGATGCTACTAATGCTACTAATTTTATTGATGCTACTAATGCTACTAATTGTATTGATGCTACTAATGCTACTAATTTTATTGATGCTACTAATGCTTCTAATTGTATTGATGCTACTAATGCTACTCATTGTATTGATGCTACTAATGCTACTAATTTTATTGATGCTACTAATGCTACTAATTTTATTGATGCTAGTAATGAAAAGCACGGTGGACACAAGGGAATTTGACAACTCAAAAGAGCAAAACGTTACAATGTTTTGGGGGGGGGGGGTGCTTTGTTTACCTGTAGCTTCTGGAGTATTTGTTGCCACGGAAACAGGGTCTAGGCTGGTACTGGCCCTGATGGAGCATGGACAGAAGCTGTGAGACTTGCTATATCCAAAATAAACAAATAAGAACAACAGAAAAAAGGAGGATGAATAACAGAACGGATGGAAACAGACGACAGGGAAAAAAGACGACAACAATGAGGAACAAAACAAGATGGATGACACACAGTGATTCTGATGGTGGTGACACACTGAGGAGGGTGAGGAGACAAATATGATGATTCCAAAATGGATGACAGAAAGTGGATGAGAGAAATAACAATGGGGTGGTGGGTGGGTGACGGGGATAAATCAATATGGATAGGAGAGAACAACGATCACATAATGGCTTGAGGGTGAAGACACAAAGGTAAACCGGAGCCATGATTACATCTGGAATCAGTTCTACTAGTTTTAAATGGACAGTCATTTCACTATGGATTTACTGACACTCAGGAACTGTTTACCAAGAGGCTAGGATTTATGACGGATTATTCTGGAATGGTAGAGGGGAGTGTAGGTGTGTGTGTGGTGTGGTGTGGTGTGGTGTGTGTGTGTGTGTGTGTATGTGTGTGTGTGTGTGTGTGTGTGTGTGTGTGTGTGTGTGTGTGTGTGTGTGTGTGTGTGTGTGTGTGTGTGTGTGTGTGGGAGAGAGAGAGATGAATTGTGTGTTCTGTAGTATCTCACCTCGACGGGTGGCGTAGCGTGGGCCAACTCCAGGGCGAAGCTCTCCGGGATATGATTGGACGATATTGTCACCAGGCTATTCAGTGACTGGTGGCTGTGGTGGCTCTGCCGGCTTCCCATTGGCGCCCGGTCCATGGGGGGCGTGGCCGAGGGTGAGCGGTGGTGCGCTCTGATTGGTAGAGTCCCATTCACCGTGGGAACAAGTGTGATGTCACCCTTGTGGATCTGCCGTGACGGTTTCTTCGGGTGATGCTGGTGGTTGGTCTCTGCCACCCTGCAGTTGTACGAGTTCCTGCTATCTTTCTTTTCTCTGTTGCAGCGGGCAGCGAACATGACCATGATGACCAGGAGCATAGTGCAGATGGCCCCCAGGGACATGATGATGATGAGGGAGGCGTCGAGCGGCGTCTCCCCCTGGTCCAGCACCTGCACGTGGCCCTCCATGTTCTCATAGAGGCAGATTTTCAGGACGGCCTTGGTGGTCTGTTGCAAGGAACCGTGGTCACTGACCAGGACGGTGAGCTCCGCAAACTCGTGGGGAAACATATCGAGGCTAACGTTGGCGCTGATCTCGCACGTTCTAGGATCCATAGAGAAGAAGCCTTCCTCGTTGCCGGCAGTGATCGAACATGTGAGTTCTGCGTTGACGCCGGTGTCTCGGTCGGTCGCCCTGACGACTGTAACCAGGCTACCGGCCTCGGTGTACTTGGAGACGGGGACGTCGGCCGTGAGGTTCCAGAGCTGCGGAACCACGATGACCGGCGGGTTGTCGTTTTCATCCAGGATTGTCAGGACGACGGTGGCGTTGCTCAGCAACGAGGGTTCCCCGGCGTCCTTGGCCTGGACTACGAAGGATATCCGGCTGACGTCCTCGCGGTCGAACGTGCGGAGGGCGTAAACAGCGCCGTTGGACGGGTCTATGGTGACAAAGGTGGAGATAGAGCTCCCGTGAACGGTGTTCTCCACCAGGAAGTAGCTCACCTGGCTGTTGGCATCCAGGTCGGGGTCGGTTGCCAAAAGCGACGTGAGGTAGGCCCCAGGGGCATTGTTCTCTGATCTGAATACCTCATAACGTCCCTTCTGGAAGCGTGGAGCATTGTCGTTTTCATCCAGCACGTGCACGGTGAAGTGCTTGATGGTCGAGAGGCTGGGTGTGCCGAGGTCCTCGGCGATGACCGTCAAGCTGAACTCTGACCTCTTCTCCCGATCCAGCGAGACGTTAGTGAGGATCATGTAGTTGTTCTCGTACGTCTTCTGTAGTTTAAAACTCCCCTGGCCATGGAGTTTACACACAACCTCTCCGTTCAGACCAGAATCTAGGTCCTCCACTCTTACTAAGGCCACGAAGGAATCCAATGGAGCGGCCTCGGAGATATAGGCCGCGTCCTCCTTGCCTCTGTCCCCTTGGGACATCAGATTGATGCTGATGTCTGGTTTGTTGTCGTTTATGTCCACTACCTTGATGAAGATCTTGCAGTGTGCTGGCATGGAGTTGGGGCCCATATCCTGGGCTTGGACATCGATGTCATATGATGTCGCGCTTTCAAAGTCCACGCGCTTCATGAGCGTCAGGTGGCCATTATCCGAGTTGATCTTGAACGTTTCCACGATTTTCGGGGACACGTGACTGCTAAAGGAGTAGACGATTTTGGCGTTGGTTCCGTCATCTGCATCAGTCGCATTCAGGTCAATAAGAAGAGATCCAACAGGTGAATTCTCCAATAGATGAATCACATATGAAGACTGTTCGAAAATAGGACTGTTGTCGTTTGAATCTGCCACGCTAATTCTGAGGAGAGTAGAACCGGATTTAGGGGGAACGCCCTTATCGGAGGCCGTCAGCTGAAGTTCATAACCTGGCTGCATCTCCCTGTCGAGCTCCCTTAGCACCACCAACTCCGAGTACTTAGCCCCGTCCGTTCTGCTCTGAATGTCAATCTTGAAGTAGTTGTTGGGCTCGAGGGAGTAAGTATCGAGGGAGTTCTCCCCGACGTCGGGGTCACTCGCGCTGTCCAGGGGAATGCGCGCACCAACTGCCGCGCTCTCGGAGATCTCGATGGGGATTACGGCGCGGGCGAACTGGGGCGCGTTATCATTAATGTCCAACACTTGCACCTCGACGTGGAAGAGCTGCAAGTGTTCTGTTGGAAGAGTCAGAACGTCGAATTCAATGGAACAGTTGAGGTTCTTCTCGCAGAGCTTCTCTCGGTCTATTTTGGAACGGATGCTGATCTCTCCGTCCTGCTCGCGCACGGATAGGAAAGACGTGCTCCCTCTCTGCATGGCTCGGAAGCGCAAAGACACAGAACTTGGGAGTTTGACCAAAACATCAGCCACGTCTTCTTTAAGCCGTGCAATAACAGTCCCCACCTTCTGTTCCTCGTAAACTTGATATTTTAATGTTTTACCTTTGACGTGTTGCGTGGCCAGTGCCATAACGGCGAGAAGGATCCATATTCGGATATAAAATACGCAGATTATTTTTCCAGGTTCCATCTTTAAAGTAATCCCTTTGGGTGATTCTGAAAGTAGTTCCAAAATAGCTCCTTTGCGCAGCCAGTACTGATTCCGTTATTGTAGCCTAATGAACTTAACGAATCCACTGCGCCCCGACGACAGTCATTAGGCTAATCGCAACGCATTCTCCAAAATCTAGATATTCCCATTTAAACACGTTTGAGCATTAAAAAAGCAGGTTGCGTTCCGCAGTCATTTCTACTAGAAAACACAACGTCCAAACTGAGAGTGAGTTATCCCTTCCACGCATACAAATCTGTTGCGCGAGTCTCAGAGTAGACTCCTATAGAGCACCGCTTAAATCTGTGCTTCTCTCTATGTGCGGTGCCGTGCTCTCTCTCTCTCGCTCTCTCTTCGTCTGATGGCTCCCCCAAAATAGCCCGCCTCAATCTAACCAGCCCTACAACGGAACAGCGGCCCCTTTCTCTTCTCCCCAGCAAGACAAAATGCTTCCTAAATAAAATGCTAACCCGGTGACCACTCAAAACAGAGGCGAGGAGAGAGGGGGGAGAAAGAGGGAGGGGAGGAGAGATCGAGACGGGGCAAACTCCACCCTCTCGGGTTCTTCATCCACTTTCTTTCTTCACTTTCACCCCTGAGAAGAGGAGAAAGAGAGAGAGAGAGAGGAGAGCATGCCTCAACAATAGGGAAGGGTAAAATAACTCAAGAGGAACTTTCATTGGTCACGTTTGCCCGGTTATATTTTTTGGTAGTCGCCGTTAGAAGACGCCAGGTTTCTTTATGAGTGTAGTAGTCTCTCGTTTTGGGTCTATTGCAGCAGACAGACTGGAGACATGGCTGGGATAATGTAGGATATACAGTATTCCTCCTAAAGTATTGTTTAGGATTGTGTTAGATACAGAGAGACTGGAGACAGGGATAGGCTATAAATGTGGAGGCTACATTCTTATTTATATCGCTTCGAATTATGTGCGTTGGCCTAACTAGCAAATGGAGAATTATCTTCACCAGTCTCACCAATTAGTTATTATAGCAACTGGCATATAGGCTATACCCAAATTAGACACACACACACACACAGAGAGAGGAGGAGAGAGAGAGAGAGAGAGAGACTGCTAGCTTGCGTGGACACTGCATACATTAATTTCCTCCCTGGTCGTTTTATTCAGTGTCAGTTGAGTCTCCTTCCCTCCTCCTCTCTCTCCCTCTCTTGGATGTTTTTGAGCAAAGTGTTCACATGCGCCTCTTCTAATCTGTGGCGGGTTGTGGTAGAGAGTAAGCCGGCTAAATCAGTGTGGAGAATTGTGGTGAAAAGGAGCCGGGTACTAATGAATGGGTTTAGGACTTGGTCACGCCGCGGTACATCTCTGTCCCCGTGCATAATACTGTTTAACATTCTTCAACTTCACAGACACACACACAGACACACACACACACAGTATCCCATTCTCTGTCAGTCATCAAACATGTACATCCATGCATGCAAAATATTTAAAAAACAAGACGAACATGCGCAACTGGGACTCCGCAAACCCACGACCATCTGGCACGGTCTGGCTGACACCCCAACCCCAGTCATTGCACCCGACCAAACACGCCTCTCAGGCGCTGCGTACTCAATGGCAGCCTACATAGTGCACTACTTTTACCCAGAGCCATGTGGCAGCGGTTAAAAGTAGTGCACTATAAAGGGAGTAGGGTGCTATTCAGGACACGGTCCCAACTCACTCCCCTCCATCCATGCATTCAGATAACCGAGTGAAATTAGCCTGTCACCGTATGACTCCGAGACAGACAACAACAATTGGCCTTTTAAAAAAAAGGTTTTATGCGTTTTAATCTTTAAGCGGGGGCTAAGCTAATTATTTAGGCTAACCGTGCACATCATGTTTGGGAACGTATCCAACATTTTTTTAGCCTATATTGTAAGATTACGCAAGCATATGTTGACGTGGCCGTTTTAAATCTCTGCATCTCTTTCACGCAGTCATCTCAACGCACAAAAAAATACAAACGGGCACTTATCCAAACTCGTCTGTTTAACAGTAGAGACCTACAAGCTCTCACGTTCTCACGTCAGAATTCAACTTCCATCCATGTTTCTGAAACATCAGCATCTCGAAGTTGTTCCTAAAACATGGGATCATCTGTGGATTTGCCCGTGTTAACCATGTATGGAATATCTCACCTACTGTCATCCTATCTCCCCACACATGTCGCCCATACAGAATGGAGTCTGATGATTGGGTAAACAGTGATGCAACTTTATGCGTGGCCTGCGTGGTTCCATGTAAGACAAGAGTCCACCAGGCAATTATTGTCAACGTGATATACGGCGGATAAACATTCACTGACAGTCATGAATATCAACGTTTTAGTAGGTCAGTTGGTTTAAGTTGGGTGGACGTTCTATTTGATTCCAACGCATCTGCAAACCTTCTATAGTGTTCCGTGAATTTGCATAAGGAGTTATCGGATTCCCAAAACGTGCACTGACATCGACAGAAGGTGCACATTTTACCCCCTCTCAATCTTAAATAGGCGCAAAAACGTTTCTCTTAATCGTAATTATTCTATTCATAGCTCTGATTGTGTTTGCAAAACGTTCCCTTTGAATAGCTTATTCTCTCTTCCATTGCACATTTTGCCGACCAAGTCTCTGTCTCGTAGACTATTTAACCAGTGCTGATACCGGACCGGTGCTTTCCACAGAGCCCGAGCGCCCACAAAGACGGTAATGCAATTATACCTCGCGCGCCAGGGTGCTAATCACATTTTCGGGAACAAAAGAAGCGAAAGTCCTCCCGAGTTCATGGAAAGAGGAGAATAAAAAAATAAAAGAAAATGAAGAAAGAGAGAGGGAATGTTTTAAACTCCGGGTGAGAATTAAAACAATAGCTGTAGCCATGAAGAAACGGGTTGCAGGCTATAATTCATGCTACAGCTGAAGTGGGTTTAATACGTTTAGGCGCGCTACCTCATCAAAATAATCACATCTCTTTTTTTTATCATTTAAGTCGCGAATTAAGTATTAATGGAAAAATAGAAGCAATGTAGTAACGAAAAGTTAAGAAAGTGATTCCTACAATGTATGTGAAGTCAGATGTTTTCTGGTGTGGCAAATGTGTTTTTATAATCAGTCAGACAATAGACTAATCTAGAAGGGAAAGGCCCGTCGAGGGTCTAGAACGCATAACCAATGGTATATAAGGATAATCAATGGTAGTCAATGAACCGATGAAGTGACAATCCGGTGACTATTTCTCATGTAATCATGGGGAGTCCAACAAAAGACCTATGGTGTAGTTATCTCGTAGCCATAAAGTCGTAGGGCGAATTCAACTCCTGTCATTGATATTCATCCCTATTCTCTCCCGTAGTCCCGCTCCCCTTTGGGACAATGGGAGCAGCAGGTGGAGCGTTTTCCATAGCAACGGCGTTCGGATCGAATCTGTCGGTCTGGTCTCTCTGTGTTCTAGAACGGTAGAGACAAACGGAATGCGCCACCAGTAGACTACGTCGTGCCAGCCAATACGGCTGCTGTTGGGTTGTAAAGGCACGCGAGCATCTGTCGGCTCGTCTGTCCGCATTGTCATTCATTCAATTAGCGGCCAGCGCAGATTCCAGAAGGGGTGTCTGTCTTTCTCTCTCCGGGTGTGTGTGCGTGCGTGTGTGTGCGTGCACCCCCGACTTCATTCAGAGGTGCTGATCCGAAGACCCCTGCCTGGTTGACCCCACCCCCATCCAAACAATGCCAAATTGTTATTCATCCGTGACCCCCAACACTTTCTCTCTATCCATCCCCACTCCCTTTCTTTCATCGACCATTTTATAGGAGTTTATAGCCTTATGACTCGTTGGCCACGAATGTGTCTGTCTATCTACCCGGATATAATAGTCCGTTGGCATGTATTCGTGTATGGCGCCGACGGTGCCATGTGGTTGTGTTGCGCGCACACAGGCAGGCTTTTCGGGGCAGCATACTGTCAGTCGGGAGACACATTTATTGCACCTCAGATTGACTTGAAAAGGCCTCTTCTGCTCTTGGTGATGAGGGACAAGTACTGTATGGCAGTGGTGTTTCCAGACACTTAAAACACATGACGTTGATTAGGTTGGTATTGCCGCTTACACACACACACACACACACACACACACACACACACACACACACACACACACACACACACACACACACAGTACCACACATTTAGGCTGGTATTGCTACCACACAATTAGAGTTAAATTACCCCTTACCCTTTTATACACTAGGCTACTATACTCGCCCAATACTACAGCCCCCCTCTAATGGTTGTCTTCCTCTTCCTACACTGCAGCTATGTGATTATATTAGATAGACATCATGTGAGATTCATTCTTAATCTAGTTTGGGCATAATGAGATTTTACTTGCAGTAATGTTGTTATCATCCCCATTCTTAAATGGTTATAAATGTGTGTCCAACTATGATGTTCTTATTTGAGCATCTGTATCAAGTGTCATACATTAGTCTGGTCTGTCAGTTTGAATTTCTAGTTCATCATGAATTTTCCCCCTATCCTCATCCATAGCAACTCCTATTCTATTCTATTCTGTCCTATTCTATTCTGTCCTATTCTATTCTGTCCTATTCTATTCTGTCCTATTCTATTCTGTCCTATTCTATTCTGTCCTATTCTATTCTGTCCTATGTCCCATTCCATTCTATTCTATTTTGTCATATTCTATTATATTCTATTCAATTATATTCTGTCCTGTTCTATTTCATTCTATTCTGTCCTATTCCATTCTACTCTATTCTGTCCTATTCTATTCTATTCTATTCTGTCCCATTCCATTCTTTTCTATTATATTATATCCTGTCATATTCTATTCTATTCCATTCTGTCCTATTCTATTCGATTCTATTCTGTCCTGTTCTATTTTATTATATTCTGTCATATTCTATTCTACTATATTCTGTCCTACTTTATTCTGTCCTGTTCTATTCTATTCTGTCCTATTAAATTATATTCTGTCCTATTCCATTCTATTCTTCTCTATTCTGTCCTATTCCATTCTATTCTACTCTATTCTGTCCTATTCTTTTTTATTCTCTCCTATTCCATTCTACTCTAATCTATTCTGTCCTATTCTACTCTATTCTATTCTGTCCTATTCCATTCTATTCTGTCCTATTCCATTCTACTCTATTCTATCTGTCCTATTCTATTCTACTCTATTCTGTCCTATTCTTTTTTATTCTCTCCTATTCCATTCTACTCTATTCTATTCTGTCCTATTCTATTCTACTCTATTCTGTCCTATTCCATTATATTCTGTCGTATTCCATTCTACTCTATTCTATTCTGTCGTATTCTATTCTATTCTATTCTATTCTGTCCTATTCTTTTTTATTCTCTCCTATTCTTTTGATTTCTGTCCTATTCTATTCTATTATATTCTAGTATGTCCTATTATATTATATGATATTTTATTCGATTCTATCCTGTCCTATTCTATTCTGTCCTATTCTATTCTGTCCTATTCTGTCTTATTATATCATATTATATTATATTCCTATTCTAGTCTAGTCATGATGTCTATGGGATTCAGTCAGTCAGCTGTAGTGATAGTCCTGATGTCTATGAGATTCAGTCTGTCAGCTGTAGTGGCAGTCATGATGTCTATGGGATTCAGTCAGTCAGCTGTAGTGGTAGTCAGTAGGTCTATGGGATTCAGTCAGTCAGCTGTAGTGGCAGTCATGAGGTCTATGGGATTCAGTCAGTCAGCTGTAGTGGCAGTCATGAGGTCTATGGGATTCAGTCAGTCAGCTGTAGTGGTAGTCAGGAGGTCTGTGGGATTCAGTCAGTCAGCTGTAGTGGCAGTCATGAGGTCTATGGTTTATTGGTTTCTTTGTTAAGCTATGTCGTCATGTTAGTGTGTGTGTGTGTGTGTGTGTGTGTGTGTGTGTGTGTGTGTGTGTGTGTGTGTGTGAGAGAGAGACAGAGCAAGTATTCTGTCATCTCTCTCTCTGGCCTTGTTTCTACGTATGATTCACATTGGTTTGGCCATCTCCTGATGATTCAACCACACACACACACACACACACACACACACACACACACACACACACACACACACACACACACACACACACACACACACACACACACACACACACACACACACACACACACACACACACACACACACACACACACACACACACTGAATGGCCCAGACAGTGAGTGTTGCTGAGGTGAGATATAACCCTTCACCTCCCCTCGAGTCGTGACAGAATAAACCATGCAGGCATCTGAGGGAAGCACAGACACAACATACACACACACACGCATAAAACACACACACACACACACACACACACACACACACACACACACACACACACACACACACACACACACACACACACACACACACACACACACACACACACACACACACACACACCATTCAGGACCCACCATTCACAGGGTTGTCTCACTGGGACATCGTCTGGGTAAGAATTACTAACACTGTCCTTGTTGGTCCTTAAAAGGTAAAACCATTACAAGGAGAGACATGTTCAATAGTTAGTTAGTCACATGTAATGTACTACTACTACTAATAAATATACCAAATTATAGATTTTGAGACTGAATGGCTAATGAATTGAATCTATAGGATTTAGTATAACGTGCAATCAAACATTCAAAGAAGCACATACAGTACCAGCCAAAAGTTAGGACACACCTACTCATTCAAGGGCAAAGGCTAATTTGAAGAATCTCAAATATACAACATATTTTGATTTGTCTAACACTTTTTTTTGGTTACTACATGATTCCATGTCTGTTATTTCATAGTTTTGACATCTTCAGTATTATTCTATTTAGAATATAGTCAAAATAAAGAAAACCCTGTAATGAGTAGGTGTGTCCAACCTTTTGACTGCTACTGTGGCTTTCTGAAACCAATCAAAAAAACCTGGTTTCGATTCACCAACAGCACAAACATGTCTTCATCAGGATATGATTAAAATGTGGAACACCCCAGACACAGACAGAGACACCCAAAGACATTTAGAAGTCACCTTGCCATGAAAGGAGAACACATAATGTAGTTAGTTAACTGTTTATTAGATGGAGGATGAAATGCAATTGGATGTTAGACACATTCCAACAATGACTGGCATGTTGTTGATTTGTGAGGGACTCACTCACTCCCCCATCGTCCCCGACGAAGTCTGGTGATTGACAGCTAATTTGTCTGAGGCAGATTAGAATGCAGCCGAGGACAATATTCTGAAATGGAACCCAATCCCGAGGAATGTTCTATCTGAGAATTCTAATTCCGTTGCGTTCCATTATGCTCTACTGGCTAAACAGAGGCCCTAACGGATGTTGCTGGAGGTGGAAGAGGTTGATTGGTGGAAATTCTCAAGTCATTATAAAAAGACAATAGTTAGATAAAGTAGTATGAGTTATGACACTTTAATGGAAATATCTAGCGTAATGTGAGCTAAACATATATAAACATATCTACAAGTCAATATTTATATATTTTTATTTTATATTTAACCTTTATTTAACAACAAATGATTATTTACAATGACTGCCTGACGGCCTGAACTGTTGTTCTCTCTGTCTGAACCCCGTGATTCAATTCAACTGTTGTTCTCTCTGTCTGAACCCCGTGATTCAATTCAACTGTTGTTCTCTCTCTGTCTGAACCCCGTGATTCAATTCAACTGTTGTTCTCTCTGTCTGAACCCCTTGATTCAATTCAACTGTTGTTCTCTCTGTCTGAACCCCATGATTCAATTCAACTGTTGTTCTCTCTGTCTGAACCCCTTGATTCAATTCAACTGTTGTTCTCTCTGTCTGAACCCCGTGATTCAATTCAACTGTTGTTCTCTCTGTCTGAACCCCGTGATTCAATTCAACTGTTGTTCTCTCTGTCTGAACCCCGTGATTCAATTCAACTGTTGTTCTCTCTCTGTCTGAACCCCGTGATTCAATTCAACTGTTGTTCTCTCTGTCTGAACCCCGTGATTCAATTCAACTGTTGTTCTCTCTGTCTGAACCCCGTGATTCAATTCAATTGTTGTTCTCTCTCTGTCTGAACCCCGTGATTCAATTCAACTGTTGTTCTCTCTGTCTGAACCCCGTGATTCAATTCAACTGTTGTTCTCTCTGTCTGAACCCCGTGATTCAATTCAACTGTTGTTCTCTCTGTCTGAACCCCGTGATTCAATTCAACTGTTGTTCTCTCTGTCTGAACCCCGTGATTCAATTCAACTGTTGTTCTCTCTGTCTGAACCCCGTGATTCAATTCAACTGTTGTTCTCTCTGTCTGAACCCCGTGATTCAATTCAACTGTTGTTCTCTCTGTCTGAACCCCTTGATTCAATTCAACTGTTGTTCTCTCTCTGTCTGAACCCCGTGATTCAATTCAACTGTTGTTCTCTCTGTCTGAACCCCGTGATTCAATTCAACTGTTGTTCTCTCTGTCTGAACCCCGTGATTCAATTCAACTGTTGTTCTCTCTGTCTGAACCCCTTGATTCAATTCAACTGTTGTTCTCTCTCTGTCTGTACCCCGTGATTCAATTCAACTGTTGTTCTCTCTGTCTGAACCCCGTGATTCAATTCAACTGTTGTTCTCTCTGTCTGAACCCCGTGATTCAATTCAACTGTTGTTCTCTCTCTGTCTGAACCCCGTGATTCAATTCAACTGTTGTTCTCTCTCTGTCTGAACCCCGTGATTCAATTCAACTGTTGTTCTCTCTGTCTGAACCCCGTGATTCAATTCAACTGTTGTTCTCTCTGTCTGAACCCCTTGATTCAATTCAACTGTTGTTCTCTCTGTCTGAACCCCGAGATTCAATTCAACTGTTGTTCTCTCTGTCTGAACCCCGTGATTCAATTCAACTGTTGTTCTCTCTGTCTGAACCCCGTGATTCAATTCAACTGTTGTTCTCTCTCTGTCTGAACCCCGTGATTCAATTCAACTGTTGTTCTCTCTGTCTGAACCCCGTGATTCAATTCAACTGTTGTTCTCTCTGTCTGAACCCCGTGATTCAATTCAACTGTTGTTCTCTCTGTCTGAACCCCGTGATTCAATTCAACTGTTGTTCTCTCTGTCTGAACCCCTTGATTCAATTCAACTGTTGTTCTCTCTGTCTGAACCCCGTGATTCAATTCAACTGTTGTTCTCTCTGTCTGAACCCCTTGATTCAATTCAACTGTTGTTCTCTCTGTCTGAACCCCGTGATTCAATTCAACTGTTGTTCTCTCTGTCTGAACCCCGTGATTCAATTCAACTGTTGTTCTCTCTCTGTCTGAACCCCGTGATTCAATTCAACTGTTGTTCTCTCTGTCTGAACCCCGTGATTCAATTCAACTGTTGTTCTCTCTGTCTGAACCCCGTGATTCAATTCAACTGTTGTTCTCTCTGTCTGAACCCCGTGATTCAATTCAACTGTTGTTCTCTCTGTCTGAACCCCGTGATTCAATTCAACTGTTGTTCTCTCTCTGTCTGAACCCCTTGATTCAATTCAACTGTTGTTCTCTCTGTCTGAACCCCGTGATTCAATTCAACTGTTGTTCTCTCTGTCTGAACCCCGTGATTCAATTCAACTGTTGTTCTCTCTCTGTCTGAACCCCGTGATTCAATTCAACTGTTGTTCTCTCTGTCTGAACCCCGTGATTCAATTCAACTGTTGTTCTCTCTGTCTGAACCCCGTGATTCAATTCAACTGTTGTTCTCTCTGTCTGAACCCCGTGATTCAATTCAACTGTTGTTCTCTCTGTCTGAACCCCGTGATTCAATTCAACTGTTGTTCTCTCTCTGTCTGAACCCCGTGATTCAATTCAACTGTTGTTCTCTCTCTGTCTGAACCCCGTGAATCAATACAACTGTTGTTCTCTCTGTCTGAACCCCGTGATTCAATTCAACTGTTGTTCTCTCTCTGTCTGAACCCCGTGATTCAATTCAACTGTTGTTCTCTCTCTGTCTGAACCCCGTGAATCAATACAACTGTTGTTCTCTCTGTCTGAACCCCGTGATTCAATTCAACTGTTGTTCTCTCTGTCTGAACCCCGTGATTCAATTCAACTGTTGTTCTCTCTCTGTCTGAACCCCGTGATTCAATTCAACTGTTGTTCTCTCTGTCTGAACCCCGTGATTCAATTCAACTGTTGTTCTCTCTGTCTGAACCCCGTGATTCAATTCAACTGTTGTTCTCTCTGTCTGAACCCCGTGATTCAATTCAACTGTTGTTCTCTCTGTCTGAACCCCGTGATTCAATTCAACTGTTGTTCTCTCTGTCTGA
>NC_143040.1:9935000-9937500 GCF_057628025.1 Oncorhynchus mykiss | reverse complement strand
GTAGAGGGGGAGCTGGTAGAGGGGGGAGCTGGTAGAGGGAGGAGCTGGTAGAGGGGGGAGCTGGTAGAGGGGAGAGCTGGTAGAGGGTGAAGCTAGTAGAGGGGGGAGCTGGTAGAGGGGGGAGCTGGTAGTGGGGGAGCTGGTAGAGGGGGGAGCTGGTAGAGGGAGGAGCTGGTAGAGGGGGGAGCTGGTAGAGGGGAGAGCTGGTAGAGGGGAGAGCTGGTAGAGGGGGGAGCTGGTAGAGGGGAGAGCTGGTAGAGGGGGGAGCTGGTAGAGGGGGGAGCTGGTAGAGGGGAGAGCTGGTAGAGGGGGGAGCTGGTAGAGGGGAGAGCTGGTAGAGGGGAGAGCTGGTAGAGGGGAGAGCTGGTAGAGGGGGGAGCTGGTAGAGGGGAGAGCTGGTAGAGGGGGGAGCTGGTAGAGGGGGGAGCTGGTAGAGGGGGGAGCTGGTAGAGGGAGTAGATGGGGTAGAGGGGGTAGGGGGGGGTCTGTAGGGCTCTAGGATAATAACCTGTTCACGATGGCAGCCTACTCCATCAATGATGCTCAATCAACACATGGAGACAAGCTGCCTGAATAGGACCAGTGTCCCGGCAAAGTTGACTCTGGTAGGGGGTAGAAGTGGTGTGTGTGTGTGAGGGGGGAGGGTAAGGGGTGATTCATGATGTGACATCACAGAGGAGGGGGGGTAGTAGTAGAGCAGGTCTTGTTATGTTGGAACACACCACACACACGCGCGCACACACACACACACACACACACACACACACACACACACACACACACACACACACACACACACACACACACACACTGTAGGAACACCCCTCCTACACAGGATGCAGAATCTAATTATCCACTGTTGATAACCACTTCTGACAGTCACAGAGTACACACACACAAGACCTTGGTGTGTTTGCTGTGTTTGTGGAGTGTGTGTTGATATATTGTAGAAAAAACATACGTGTAAAAATGTTTCCTATAATTTCACAAACATTTTTTTTTAAGAGGTGAAATCGTGTGAATGGGAAACTTTTTACAATCTTTTGTACTGTGGGCTTTAACTGGCAGTGTGTGTGTGTGTGTGTGTGTGTGTGTGTGTGTGTGTGTGTGTGTGTGTGTGTGTGTGTGTGTGTGTGTGTGTGTGTGTGTGTGTGGGTGTAAACCCTTTTCTAAAGTGTTACTGCAGCCGTCTCTCCCTTCTCTCCCGTCTCTCCAATAGTTATTCTCTTTATATTCACATTCACTTATAAAATCTGAGCTATCAAAGACACAGTGACGAAACCAGATACACAACTCATGTGATGAATGTAAAAAGTCCTGTATCAAGTTAAATGAAAGCTCCTCTCTCTGTCCCCTGTTTGACTCGACTAGGTTTCTTCATGTTGCATAAGACACGGTCTACGTCCCAGATGCCTCCCTTGTTTCCTCTCTATTCTCAACAGTAAATATCACGGTCTACGTCCCAGATGCCTCCCTTGTTTCCTCTCTCTACTCAACAGTAAATATCACGGTCTACGTCCCAGATGCCTCCCTTGTTTCCTCTCTTTACTCAACAGTAAATATCACGGTCTACGTCCCAGATGCCTCCCTTGTTTCCTCTCTATTCTCAACAGTAAATATCACGGTCTACGTCCCAGATGCCTCCCTTGTTTCCTCTCTATTCTCAACAGTAAATATCACGGTCTACGTCCCAGATGCCTCCCTTGTTTCCTCTCTTTACTCAACAGTAAATATCACGGTCTACGTCCCAGATGCCTCCCTTGTTTCCTCTCTATTCTCAACAGTAAATATCATGGTCTACATCCCAAATGCCTCCCTTGTTTCCTCTCTATACTCAACAGTACATATCACGGTCTACGTCCCAGATGCTCCCTTGTTTCCTCTCTATACTCAACAGTAAATGTCACGGTCTACGTCCCAGATGTCTCCCTTGTTTCCTCTCTTTATTCAACAGTAAATATCACGGTCTACGTCCCAGATGCCTCCCTTGTTTCCTCTCTATTCTCAACAGTAAATATCACGGTCTACGTCCCAGATGCCTCCCTTGTTTCCTCTCTCTACTCAACAGTAAATATCACGGTCTACGTCCCAGATGCCTCCCTTGTTTCCTCTCTTTACTCAACAGTAAATATCACGGTCTACGTCCCAGATGCCTCCCTTGTTTCCTCTCTATTCTCAACAGTAAATATCACGGTCTACGTCCCAGATGCCTCCCTTGTTTCCTCTCTATTCTCAACAGTAAATATCATGGTCTACATCCCAGATGCCTCCCTTGTTTCCTCTCTATACTCAACAGTAAATGTCACGGTCTACGTCCCAGATGTCTCCCTTGTTTCCTCTCTTTACTCAACAGTAAATATCATGGTCTACATCCCAGATGTCTCCCTTGTTTCCTCTCTTTACTCAACAGTAAATATCATGGTCTACATCCCAGATGCCTCCCTTGTTTCCTCTCTATACTCAACAGTACATATCACGGTCTACGTCCCAGATGCTCCCT
>NC_143040.1:9915000-9927500 GCF_057628025.1 Oncorhynchus mykiss | reverse complement strand
GTCCTGTTAGGTCCATGTAACAGAATGTCCTGTTAGGTCCATGTAACAGAATGTACTGTTAGGTCCATGTAACAGAATGTACTGTTAGGTCCATGTAACAGAATGTCTTGTTAGGTCCATGTAACAGAATGTACTGTTAGGTCCATGTAACAGAATGTCCTGTTAGGTCCATGTAACAGAATGTACTGTTAGGTCCATGTAACAGAATGTACTGTTAGGTCCATGTAACAGAATGTACTGTTAGGTCCATGTAACAGAATGTACTTTTAGGTCCATGTAACATAATGTCCTGTTAGGTCCATGTCCTGTTAGGTCCATGTAACAGAATGTCCTGTTAGGTCCATGTAACAGAATGTACTGTTAGGTCCATGTAACAGAATGTCCTGTTAGGTCCATGTAACAGAATGTCCTGTTAGGTCCATGTAACAGAATGTACTGTTAGGTCCATGTAACAGAATGTACTGTTAGGTCCATGTAACAGAATGTCCTGTTAGGTCCATGTAACAGAATGTACTGTTAGGTCCATGTAACAGAATGTCCTGTTAGGTCCATGTAACAGAATGTCCTGTTAGGTCCATGTAACAGAATGTACTGTTAGGTCCATGTAACATAATGTCCTGTTAGGTCCATGTCCTGTTAGGTCCATGTAACATAATGTCCTGTTAGGTCCATGTAACAGAATGTCCTGTTAGGTCCATGTAACAGAATGTCCTGTTAGGTCCATGTAACATAATGTCCTGTTAGGTCCATGTCCTGTTAGGTCCATGTAACAGAATGTACTGTTAGGTCCATGTAACAGAATGTCCTGTTAGGTCCATGTAACAGAATGTCCTGTTAGGTCCATGTAACAGAATGTCCTGTTAGGTCCATGTAACAGAATGTCCTGTTAGGTCCATGTAACAGAATGTACTGTTAGGTCCATGTAACAGAATGTACTGTTAGGTCCATGTAACAGAATGTCTTGTTAGGTCCATGTAACAGAATGTACTGTTAGGTCCATGTAACAGAATGTCCTGTTAGGTCCATGTAACAGAATGTACTGTTAGGTCCATGTAACAGAATGTACTGTTAGGTCCATGTAACAGAATGTACTGTTAGGTCCATGTAACAGAATGTACTGTTAGGTCCATGTAACAGAATGTCCTGTTAGGTCCATGTAACAGAATGTCCTGTTAGGTCCATGTAACAGAATGTCCTGTTAGGTCCATGTAACAGAATGTCCTGTTAGGTCCATGTAACAGAATGTACTGTTAGGTCCATGTAACAGAATGTACTGTTAGGTCCATGTAACAGAATGTCCTGTTAGGTCCATGTAACAGAATGTCCTGTTAGGTCCATGTAACATAATGTCCTGTTAGGTCCATGTCCTGTTAGGTCCATGTAACATAATGTCCTGTTAGGTCCATGTAACAGAATGTCCTGTTAGGTCCATGTAACAGAATGTCCTGTTAGGTCCATGTAACATAATGTCCTGTTAGGTCCATGTCCTGTTAGGTCCATGTAACAGAATGTACTGTTAGGTCCATGTAACAGAATGTCCTGTTAGGTCCATGTAACAGAATGTCCTGTTAGGTCCATGTAACAGAATGTCCTGTTAGGTCCATGTAACAGAATGTCCTGTTAGGTCCATGTAACAGAATGTACTGTTAGGTCCATGTAACAGAATGTACTGTTAGGTCCATGTAACAGAATGTCTTGTTAGGTCCATGTAACAGAATGTACTGTTAGGTCCATGTAACAGAATGTCCTGTTAGGTCCATGTAACAGAATGTACTGTTAGGTCCATGTAACAGAATGTACTGTTAGGTCCATGTAACAGAATGTACTGTTAGGTCCATGTAACAGAATGTACTTTTAGGTCCATGTAACATAATGTCCTGTTAGGTCCATGTCCTGTTAGGTCCATGTAACAGAATGTCCTGTTAGGTCCATGTAACAGAATGTACTGTTAGGTCCATGTAACAGAATGTCCTGTTAGGTCCATGTAACAGAATGTCCTGTTAGGTCCATGTAACAGAATGTACTGTTAGGTCCATGTAACAGAATGTACTGTTAGGTCCATGTAACAGAATGTCCTGTTAGGTCCATGTAACAGAATGTACTGTTAGGTCCATGTAACAGAATGTCCTGTTAGGTCCATGTAACAGAATGTCCTGTTAGGTCCATGTAACAGAATGTACTGTTAGGTCCATGTAACATAATGTCCTGTTAGGTCCATGTCCTGTTAGGTCCATGTAACATAATGTCCTGTTAGGTCCATGTAACAGAATGTCCTGTTAGGTCCATGTAACAGAATGTCCTGTTAGGTCCATGTAACATAATGTCCTGTTAGGTCCATGTCCTGTTAGGTCCATGTAACAGAATGTACTGTTAGGTCCATGTAACAGAATGTCCTGTTAGGTCCATGTAACAGAATGTCCTGTTAGGTCCATGTAACAGAATGTCCTGTTAGGTCCATGTAACAGAATGTCCTGTTAGGTCCATGTAACAGAATGTACTGTTAGGTCCATGTAACAGAATGTACTGTTAGGTCCATGTAACAGAATGTCTTGTTAGGTCCATGTAACAGAATGTACTGTTAGGTCCATGTAACAGAATGTCCTGTTAGGTCCATGTAACAGAATGTACTGTTAGGTCCATGTAACAGAATGTACTGTTAGGTCCATGTAACAGAATGTACTGTTAGGTCCATGTAACAGAATGTACTGTTAGGTCCATGTAACAGAATGTCCTGTTAGGTCCATGTAACAGAATGTCCTGTTAGGTCCATGTAACAGAATGTCCTGTTAGGTCCATGTAACAGAATGTCCTGTTAGGTCCATGTAACAGAATGTACTGTTAGGTCCATGTAACAGAATGTACTGTTAGGTCCATGTAACAGAATGTCCTGTTAGGTCCATGTAACAGAATGTCCTGTTAGGTCCATGTAACAGAATGTCCTGTTAGGTCCATGTAACAGAATGTACTGTTAGGTCCATGTAACAGAATGTACTGTTAGGTCCATGTAACAGAATGTCCTGTTAGGTCCATGTAACAGAATGTACTGTTAGGTCCATGTAACAGAATGTACTGTTAGGTCCATGTAACAGAATGTACTTTTAGGTCCATTGAACAGAATAACCCTTCAGTGTCATTTACAACTTGATCTACACTACCATTGAAAAGTTTGGGGGAGTCACTTAGAAATGTCCTTGTTTTTTTTAAAGAAAATTAATTTTTTTCATCCATTAAAATAACATCAACTTGATCAGAAATATGCTGCAGACTTTGTTAACCTGTCTACGATACTGGTTCCCAATTGGGGATCAACCCTCCCACGTTCAGCTGAAAAGGTGGCGCATGGAACGCAAAAATATTCTTAAAAATATTTAACCTCCACACATTAACAAGTCCAATAGCTCAAATGAAAGATAAACACCTTGTTCATCTAGCCAGCAAGTCAGATTTCTAAAATGTTTTACGGCGAAAACATAGCACATATATATGTAAAACCACCACCAGACACAGCTCATTTCAATAGCCAAAACATGCAATCAACAAACGCAGGATAAAAAAATAAATCGCTCACTAACCTTTTGAAAATCTTCATCAGATGACAGTAATATGACATATTACACAGTACATATTTTTTTTTTCAATAATATGCCATTTATATCCATAAATGTCCATTTACAGTGAGTTCACCTTCAGAAATTACTCAAAAATGCCCGCAGGAAATCTATGTAGCGCGGCAAGATAACGTAAATAGACATCATAAACTTTGACTAAATATACATGTTCTACATATAGTTAGAAAGATACACTGCTTCTTTATGCAACCGCTGTGTTAGATTTATTTTTAACGTTACAGAAATCGCACACTATTCCATATGCTGAGACAGCGCTCAGTTCCAAGCTACATTTCCACGTAATGTTGGAGTCAACAGAAACACAGATTTAAGCATAAATATTCCCTTACCTTCGATGGTCTTCGTTCAGAATGTTCTGGAAGGCTTCATACTTACCCAATACATCGTTTGGTTTCAAGTCTTGCGTCTTTGTATTAGCTACTGCTAATAACATCAGCTGAAATGCACCCAAAACGTCCTCTGGTCCGGATAAGTTGCGCATCAAAACTTCAAAATTACACATTATATGTCGACTAAACAGGTCAAACTAAGTGCAGAAGCAAGCTTTATGATGTTTTAGACATGCAAAACAAACTTCAATTCAATCGGCCATCGTCTGCCCTTCTCTTGAGTGCTGGAAACAAAGGAATGGCTGGGACCAATTCGCGCCCATACGCACAGCCTATTCTCTCGTGGCACGCACTAATTTCACTCCCATAGGGTCAATTCTCGCGGGATTTGAACTATTTGAAGCTCTAATGAAAGAGGACATCTAGCGGAAGAGATAGAAAGTGTCCCCAGAATCATAGCTCGTTGGGAAGGGTGGGGGCCATGACGTCAAAGTTGCTCCAACTTTCATGGCCACAAAAACTAGTTTGGAAGAATGCCTGCCCTGTGAGTTCTGCTATACTTACAGACATAATTCCAACGGTTTTAGAATCTTTAGAGTGTTTTCTATCCAATAATAATTTTTATTTGCATATATTAACAATTTTTGACAGATTTTTTTTCCAGTTTACTAGGGGTACCCAATCTCTCCAAAGGGGGCGTATGTCTGCCATATCCTTAACAGGTTTGTTGTAAATGACTATTGTAGCTGGAAACTACTGATTTTAAATGGAATATCTACATAGGTGTACAGAGGCCCATTATCAGCAACCATCCAAGTTGATCATTTTAAAAGGCTAATTGATTGTTAGAAAACCCTTTTTGAAATTATGTTAGCACAGCTGAAAACTCTAATCAGAATAGAAAGAGAAGTGGGAGGCCCCGGTGCACAATTTAGCAAGAGGACAAGTACATTAAGGTGTCTAGATTGAGAAACAGACGCCTCACAAGTCTTCAACTGGCAGCTTCACTAAATAATACCCACAAACCACCAGGCTCAATGTCAACAGTGAAGAGGCGACTCCGGGACGCTGGCCTTCTAGACCGAGATACAAAGAAAAAAACATATCTCAGACTGGCCAATAAAAGGAAAAAATGAAGGAGGGAAAAATAACACAGACACTGGCCAGAGGAACTGACTAGAAGCCCAGCTGCCAGTTGAGGACTTGTGAGGCGTCTGTTTCTTAATCTAGACTCTCTAATGTACTTGTCCTCTTGCTCAGTCGCCTCTTCACTGTTGACATTGAGACTGGTATTTTTCTAGTCTGTGAAGAGAGTAGTACACAGCGTTGTACGAGATCTTAAGTTTCTTGGCAATTTCTCGCATGGAATAGCCTTCATTCCTCAGAACAGGAATAGACTGACAAATTTCAGAAGAAAGTTCTTTGTTTCTGGCCATTTGGAGCCTGTAATCGAACCCACACACACTGATGCTCCAGATACTCAACTAGTCTAAAGAAGGCCAGTTTTATTGCTTCTTTAACAAGGTCTACACTGTACTTCTGATCAATTTGATGTTATTTTAATGGACAAAAAAAACAAAAACAACTTTTGAACGAAAGTGTATGTGAAATTGTACTGCAATGAAAAGAGCTTTGCCACATTCCTCCAATCCACGAGGTCTTTTCTGAGTTCTACATGTTCTCTCTCTTTCCCTCCCTCTTTCTTAGAGCAGTAATGATCCACGGGTGTGTGTTTAATCCCCTGTCTGTCTTGCTAATTGCATTGCTAAATGAGTGTGTGTGTGTGTGTGTGGAGGAATCATCTTCAGGAGGATAGACCGGGAGCTCTTTCACCATTGTGTCCGTAGTCACGGCAACGTAATTAAAAACCACCAAGAACAAATGTACTACTCTACTCTCTTCCTCTTCCTCTCCCTGTCTCTTTCTTTCTTTCTTTCTTTCTTTCTTTCTTTTTCACAGGCACACACAATACCATCACTTAAGAGGCTGTAAATAGTGCTAGTTTTTCTGCTTGTTTCCTCTCTCTCTCTCTCTCTCTCTCTCTCTCTCTCTCTCTCTCTCTCTCTCTCTCTCTCTCTCTGTCTCTCTCTGTCTCTCTCTCTCTCCATCTCTCTCTCTCTCTCTCTCTCTCTCTCTCTCTCTCTCTCTCTCTGAACAGTTTTTTGTTTTTGACATGTAATGAGTTTGCATAGAAAATAGATGTGACAACTGCCTGTTATGATGCTTGTTTACATTGACCTGTGTTGTGTTGATACAAAACAGCTGCAGATCTGAAATAATATGGTGAAACTTGCCATCCAACCAGAAAGCAAGGAACAGTTATTCAGACATTGTGGAATGTCAAGACAATCCTTGTCCTGCAAAAGAGGTAGGCATTTGGAATGAACTGTGGAGTGGTGCCCCTGTGCGTCAACATTACTCATCAATCTTCATTTATTCCTAACATCCAGTTTCCATCATCATTTGTCACAATATAAAGTCAGACAGGAGAAAGATCCAGCTGGTCTGACGGATAAAGATGTGGTTGTTCTATAGAACACTTCTCCTGTATCTGTTTCCATTACACGTTGATGTCATCGATCAATCACTATGTCTAGTCTGTCTGTCTGTCTGTCTGTCTGTCTGTCTGTCTGTCTGTCTGTCTGTCTGTCTGTCTGTCTGTCTGTCTGTCTGTCTGTCTGTCTAGTCTGTCTGTCTGTCTGTCTGTCTGTCTGTCTGTCTGTCCCTCTCTCTATCTCTCTTTCTCTACCTCTCCCTCTTTATCTCCCTCTCTTTCCCCCTCTCTCTGTTTTCCTCTCTATCTCCCTCTCTTTCCCCCTTTCTCTCTCTCTCTCTGGTAAGCCGTAGTGCACTATAAAGGGAATAGGATGCCATTTGGGATTCCAGAGTTGGAATTAAAGACACTTGCGATATATATCTGTTTAGCAGAGTGAAGTGTTGGAAGGAGAGCATGTATTTCTTCACTGTAAAGTATTCCCATAGAAGTCGTTGTGATGATGTATTGGAGGGTGGGGATCACATTGCTGTAACCTCCTGAGCTCTGCTTACACTCCTAGTTGTAACATGTCATCCACATATAACAGACAACATCTTCATTAAAAACACTGGTTCCAGAGACGCCCTGAGATCAACAGGAATGAAAATGAAGAAACAAGTTATGATAGAGTAATGTGGTGTGTGTGTGTGTGTGTGTGTGTGTGTGTTCACGTGCAGGTGTGTGTGTGTGTTTACGTGCAGGTGTGTGTGTGTGTGTGTGTGTGTTTACGTACAGGTGTGTGTGTGTGTGTGTGTGTGTGTGTGTGTGTGTTTACGTGCAGGTGTGTGTGTGTGTGTGTGTGTGTGTGTGTGTGTGTGTGTGTGTGTGTGATGGATGGGCGCTAGGTTCTCTCCAGGTGGTTGTAATGAAGCTTTACCCAGGGCCACGGCAGAGCTGTGATTTGTGTGTGTGTGTGTGTGTGTGTGTGATGTCTGAGACACTGGTAGATTACACTCTACACAAATGTCCTGAAGCATGGAGGCCTGAGGGACTCACTCTGGAAGAGAGAACACACACACACACTCTCTCTTACTCTGAGGAGACCACTGCCTTGGACATGATAAATGTGGGTCTCACTGTAGCTCTCATCTCCAGGGATCCAACTCAGAGACACAGAGGCCCAGTTTCCATTTTTTTCACTGGTTGAAAGTGGATCTGGAGCCTCTGGAGCCACAATGGACGCCGGGCAAAGACAAAGATGAGTGATGTGGACACAGATGTTGACTAGGAGGTTCGGGGAGGAGCAGTGAGTTGATTGGATGGTTTCTGAAGGACATTTCTCCGTAGCACTTGACTTGAATTGACCTGACGTTTAGTTTCAGTTTGCCATGAAGTGTCATAACCTTTCATGACAGGTACTATGTCATCCTTATGACAGCCTTGCATAGGTCCAGTGTCAACTCGCTTCAAAAAGTTACGTTTTAAGGATGTCTCTGTGACAATGTGTTTGTGTGTGTGTGCATGTGTACATAGGTGAATCCGTACGTGCGTGTGTATGTGCATCTCTGTGTGTGTGTTTACGTGCAGGTGTGTGTGTGTGTGTTTCTGCGTGCGTGCGTGCGTGCTTGCTTGCGTGTGTGTGTGTGTGTGTTTACGTGCAGGTGTGTGTGTTTGTGTGTGTGTGTGTTTACGTGCAGGTGTGTGTGTGTGTGTGTGTGTGTGTGTGTGTGTGTGTGTGTGTGTGTGTGTGTGTGTGTGTGTGTGTGTGTGTGTGTGTGTGTGTGTTTACGTGCAGGTGTGTGTGTGTGTGTGTGTGTGTGTGTGTGTGTGTCTGATGTGGCGTCTTATTGAAAACGGAAGGTTAGATCCTATAGGAGACAGCTTTAGAAGGGGAGAACAGAACAGGAACCAGAGATCAACACAGTGCTGGGTACCAGACAACCTCTATGGATGAATGATGGACTGATGGTGAGGGACACACTCTCTAGGGATGGGTGGAGGGCTTGGAGAGCTTTGTAGTAGACTTTAGTGCTTTAAGTCTAAAATGTTTAATGTGATAATTTAATATTTCTATATGTCTGATTATTGTGGAGCCAGTGGAAACGTCTCTAACAGTATCTCTTCTCTGTCATGTTGTTCCATTAGCTTCATCGTTAGAAACTGGAGAGATAGAGAGCGAGAGAGAGAGCGAGAGAGAGAGAGAGAGAGAGAGAGAGAGAGAGGGTGATAGAGGGTGAGAGAGGGTGAGAGAGGGTGAGAGAGCGAGAGAGGGTGAGAGTAGAGAGAGACAGAGAGAGAGAGGGTGAGAGTAGAGAGAGACAGAGACAGAGATAGATAGATTCTGTCACCAACCAAGGAGGGCCTACAGCAGCACCTAGATCTTATGCACAGATTCTGTCAGACCTGGGCCCTGACAGTAAATCTCAGTAAGACCAAAATAATGGTGTTCTAAAAAAGGTCCAGTCACCAGGACCACAAATACAAATTCCATCTAGACACTGTTGCCCTAGAGCACACAAAAAACTATACATACCTTGGCCTAAACATCAGCGCCACAGGTAACTTCCACAAAGCTGTGAACGATCTGAGACAAGGCAAGAAGGGCATTCTATGCCATCAAAAGGAACATAAATTTCAACATACCAATTAGGATCTGGCTAAAAATACTTGAATCAGTCATAGAGCCCATTGCCCTTTATGGTTGTGAGGTCTGGGGTCCGCTCACCAACCAAGACTTCACAAAATGGGACAAACACCAAATTGAGACTCTGCACACAGAATTCTGCAAAAATATCCTCTGTGTACAACGTAGAACACCAAATAATGCATGCAGAGCAGAATTAGGCTGATACCCACTAATTATCAAATACAGAAAAGAGCCGTTAAATTCTATAACCACCTAAAAGGAAGCGATTCCCAAACCTTCCATAACAAAGCCATCACCTACAGAGAGATGAACCTGGAGAAGAGTCCCCTAAGCAATCTGGTCCTGGGGCTCTGTTCACAAACACAAACACACCCTACAGAGCCCCAGGACAACAGCACAATTAGACCCAACCAAATCATGAGAAAACAAAAAGATAATTACTTGACACATTGGAAAGAATTAACAAAAAAACAGAGCAAACTAGAATGCTATTTGGCCCTAAACAGAGAGTACACAGCGGCAGAATACCTGACCACTGTGACTGACCCAAACTTAAGGAAAGCTTTGACTATGTACAGACTCAGTGAGCATAGCCTTGCTATTGAGAAAGGCCACCGTAGGCAGACATGGCTCTCAAGAGAAGACAGGCTATGTGCTCACTGCCCACAAAATGAGGTGGAAACTAAGCTGCACTTCCTAACCTCCTGCCCAATGTATGACCATATTAGAGAGACATATTTCCCTCAGATTACACAGATCCACAAAGAATTCGAAAACAAATCCAATTTTGAAAAACTCCCATATCTACTGGGTGAAATTCCACAGTGTGCCATCACAGCAGCAAGATTTGTGACCTGTTGCCACGAGGAAAGGGCAACCAGTGAAGAACAAACACCATTGTAAATACAACCCATATTCATGCTGATTTATTTTATCTTGTGTCCTTTAACCATTTGTACATTGTTAAAAAACGGTATATATATATAATATGACATTTGTAATGTCTTTACTGTTTTGAAACTTCTGTATGTGTAATGTTTACTGTTCATTTTTTATTGTTTTACCTCACATGCTTTGGCAATGTTAACACATGTTTCCCATGCCAATAAAGCCCTTGAATTGAATTGAATTGAATTGATAGAGAGAGATAGAGAGGGAGGGTGAGAGAGAGAGAGAAAGAGAGAGAGAGGGTGAGAGAGAGAGAGAAAGAGAGAGAGAGAGAGAGAGGGGAGGGGGAGAGAGAGAGAGAGAGGGTGAGAGAGAGAGAGAAAGAGAGAGAGAGAGGGTGAGAGAGAGAGAGAGAGAGCGAGAGAGGGAGAGAGAGAGAGAGAGAGAGAGAGAGAGAGAGTTCAAATGTTAGAGAAAGTGATGAGGTCGACATGTAGTTTATCGTACCTGAGCGCTGGCAGCGACCTGAGGTAGATTTCTGTGTTTCGCTGGCGTTCTGTAAGATCCAAACCAGTTTTATCATGGACACATACAGGGCTTCTAATTTTGGTGTGTTTACTGTGGTAGTCATGGTGATTTAATTTCCCTTTTTCTCACATCAAATTACCCTCTACACTATCAAATGCAATGATTTAAAGGTAATTAACTCAAATTATTAGAACTCTAACATTGCTTTATATTGACTTCCATTGAATGTCACTACTGTGCGTTTGTGTGTGTGTGTGTGTGTGTGTGTGTGTGTGTTTTTCTATTGAACCACACTTTCTATTGAACCACATTTTCTACTAAATATGTTCATTCCATCAAACTGCCATGTAAATATATTGTTAAGTGTTAATGTAAGTATTCAGACCCTTTACTATGAGACTTAGGTGCATCCTGTTCCCATTAATCATCTTGAGATGTTTCTTCAACTTGATTGGAGTCCACCTGTGGTAAATTCAATTGATTCGGATTAATTTCGAAAGACACACCTGTCTATATAAGGTCCCACAGTTGACAGTGCATATCAGAGAAAAAATGTTTGTTTTGGGTTCCATCCCTGGGTGGTATATACAGGTGTTTGTTTGGGTTCCATCCCTGGGTGGTATATACAGGTGTTTGTTTGGGTTCCATCCCTGGGTGGTATATACAGGTGTTAGTTTTGGTTCCATCCCTGGGTGGTATATACAGGTGTTTGTTTGGGTTCCATCCCTGGGTGGTATATACAGGTGTTTGTTTGGGTTCCATCCCTGGGTGGTATATACAGGTGTTTGTTTGGGTTCCATCCCTGGGTGGTATATACAGGTGTTTGTTTGGGTTCCATCCCTGGGTGGTATATACAGGTGTTTGTTTGGGTTCCATCCCTGGGTGGTATATACAGGTGTTTGTTTGGGTTCCATCCCTGGGTGGTATATACAGGTGTTTGTTTGGGTTCCATCCCTGGGTGGTATATACAGGTGTTTGTTTGGGTTCCATCCCTGGGTGGTATATACAGGTGTTTGTTTGGGTTCCATCCCTGGGTGGTATATACAGGTGTTTGTTTGGGTTCCATCCCTGGGTGGTATATACAGGTGTTTGTTTGGGTTCCATCCCTGGGTGGTATATACAGGTGTTTGTTTGGGTTCCATCCCTGGGTGGTATATACAGGTGTTTGTTTGGGTTCCATCCCTGGGTGGTATATATAGGTGTTTGTTTTGGGTTCCATCCCTGGGTGGTATATACAGGTGTTTGTTTGGGTTCCATCCCTGGGTGGTATATACAGGTGCTTGTTTGGGTTCCATCCCTGGGTGGTATATACAGGTGTTTGTTTGGGTTCCATCCCTGGGTGGTATATACAGGTGTTTGTTTGGGTTCCATCCCTGGGTGGTATATACAGGTGTTTGTTTGGGTTCCATCCCTGGGTGGTATATACAGGTGCTTGTTTGGGTTCCATCCCTGGGTGGTATATACAGGTGTTTGTTTGGGTTCCATCCCTGGGTGGTATATACAGGTGTTTGTTTGGGTTCCATCCCTGGCTGGTATATACAGGTGTTTGTTTGGGTTCCATCCCTGGGTGGTATATACAGGTGTTTGTTTGGGTTCCATCCCTGGGTGGTATATACAGGTGTTTGTTTGGGTTCCATCCCTGGGTGGTATATACAGGTGTTTGTTTGGGTTCCATCCCTGGGTGGTATATACAGGTGTTTGTTTGGGTTCCATCCCTGGGTGGTATATACAGGTGTTTGTTTGGGTTCCATCCCTGGGTGGTATATACAGGTGTTTGTTTGGGTTCCATCCCTGGGTGGTATATACAGGTGTTTGTTTGGGTTCCATCCCTGGGTGGTATATACAGGTGTTTGTTTGGGTTCCATCCCTGGGTGGTATATACAGGTGTTTGTTTGGGTTCCATCCATGGGTGGTATATACAGGTGTTTGTTTGGGTTCCATCCCTGGGTGGTATATACAGGTGTTTGTTTGGGTTCCATCCCTGGCTGGTATATACAGGTGTT
>NC_143040.1:9897500-9910000 GCF_057628025.1 Oncorhynchus mykiss | reverse complement strand
GCCTTTGTGTAAAGATGCATAACAAAAAACACACTATTATTCTCTCCTCTCTCTCTTCCCTCCCTCCCTACGGCCAGGCCTCTCTGCCCCTCCCTCCCTCCCTCCCTCCCTCCCTCCCTCCCTCCCTCCCTCCCTCCCTCCCTCCCTCCCTCCCTCCCTCCCTACGGCCAGGCCTCTCTGCTCCTCCCTCCCTCCCTCCCTCCCTCCCTCCCTCCCTCCCTCCCTCCCTCCCTCCCTCCCTACGGCCAGGCCTCTCTGCTCCTCCCTCCCTCCCTCCCTCCCTCCCTCCCTCCCTCCTCCCTCCCTCCCTCCCTCCCTCCCTCCCTCCCTCCCTCCCTCCCGCCCTCCTAAAGGCCTCTCTGCTTGTCTCTCCTTCTCTCTCTCCCTCCCTCCCTATTGCCAGGCATCACACCTTCTCCCTCCCTCCCTCCCTCCCTCCCTCCCTCCCTCCCTCCCTCCCTTCCTCCCTCTTAAAGGCCTCTCTTCTTGTCTCTCCTTCACTCTATCCTTTCCTCCCTCCATCCTAAAGGCCATACCTGTAATATACTACAGTCTGTGGTAGCTATATGGACATTATACTACAGTCTGTGATATCTATATGGACATTATACTACAGTCTGTGATATCTATATGGACATTATACTACAGTCTGTGATATCTATATGGACATTATACTACAGTCTGTGATATCTATATGGACATTATACTACAGTCTGTGATATCTATATGGACATTATACTACAGTCTGTGATATCTATATGGACATTATACTACAGTCTGTGATAGCTGTATGGACATTATACTACAGTCTGTGATATCTATATGGACATTATACTACAGTCTGTGATAGCTATATGGACATTATACTACAGTCTGTGATATCTATATGGACATTATACTACAGTCTGTGATAGCAGCCTATTTGTCTCTCCTCTCCCCTCCTCTCCTCTCCTCTCCTCTCCTCTCCTCTCCTCTCCTCTCCTCTCCTCTCCTCTCCTCTCCTCTCCTCTATTCTTTCGTAGTTCAGCCTTCTGAATATCTCCCAGCTTATTGACTTATTACCCTTCACATAACTCAGTGGGTCTGATTTGCTCATAAAAAAATAAGGCAAATCAATTAACAATGTCTTGCCCAATGTTTATGATGTCATTTATACACTTAATTCTCTCCATGAGTAACAGCCTAGCAGGCCTCTAATCAATGGTGCATTCATGGCCTGTGTGTGTGTGTGTGTGTGTGTGTGTGTGTGTGTGTGTGTGTGTGTGTGTGTGTGTGTGTGGTGTGTGTGTGTGTGTGTGTGTGTGTGTGTGTGTGTGTGTGTGTGTGTGTGTGTGTGTGTGTGTGTTATACCATCACTTTAGGGAGTTTTTCTTCTCGTATTTTTTTGTGGGGTTCTTCGGCTACAACGTTAATGGCTTGTTTGTTTTAACTTCTCTTTACGGTGTGTGTGTGTGTGTGTGTGTGTGCGTGTGTGTGTCCACATATGGTTATAGTTAATACTGCTTGCCCGGATACCCAGGCCTGACATGGGTCCAACTGGCCATTCAGAGGGAACACTTGTGCCCTTTGTGTGTGTGGTGTTATCATAGCTGCTTTCTGACTGTTCTACATCAGCTTTTATACGACCGTGTTCAACCAGACGTCTGAAACATGGCCACTGAACTGAGGCACCATTGTGACGTCGTCACTGGTATTTTGGAGAATGGAAAAAAGTTGTGTCGACCGCAGGTTCAGGGTTGTGCTGAGTTGTGGGAAGGTGTGGGAGAGGAAGGAGAGGAGAGAGGAAGGGAGGGAAAGAGGAGAATAGGGGAAGAATGAGATGAAGAGAGAAGGGGCAGAAAGGAGAGATGGGGAGAGAGAGAGGAATGGAGAGAGAGAAAAACAGAGGAAGAGAAAGAGAGAAGAGGGAAATGAGAGAAAGGCAGGCAGAGACAGATGAATAGGAAAAGAGAGATTGAGAATGATGGAGAGAGAGAGAGGTAGAAAAATAGAAATGACACCGAGGGAAACAGGCTGAAAACTCTACAATTCATTACTCTACTCTACTCTACTCTACTCTACTCTACTCTACTCTACTCTACTCTACACTACTCTACTCTACTCTACTCTACTCTACTCTACTCTACTCTACACTACACTACTCTACTCTACTCTACTCTACTCTACTCTACACTACTCTACTCTACTTTACACAACACTACTCTACTCTACTCTACACTACACTACTCTACTCTACACTACACTACTCTACACTATTCTACACTACACTACTCTACTCTACTCTACTTTACACAACACTACTCTACTCTACACTACTCTACTCTACACTACTCTACTCTACTCTACTCTACTCTACTCTACTCTACACTACACTACTCTACTCTACACTACACTACTCTACACTATTCTACACTACACTACTCTACTCTACTCTACTTTACACAACACTACTCTACTCTACTCTACTCTACTCTTCTCTACACAACACTACTCTACTCTATTCTACACTACTCTACTCTACACAACAATACTCTACTCTACTCTACTCTACTCTACTCTATTCTACACTACTCTACTCTACACAACAATACTCTACTCTACTCTACTCTACTCTACTCTACTCTTCTCTACACAACACTACTCTACTCTACTCTGCTCTACTCTACTCTACACAACACTACTCTACTCTACACAACACTACTCTACTCTACTCTACTCTACTCTACTCTACTCTACTCTTCTCTACACAACACTACTCTACTCTACTCTACTCTACTCTACTCTATTCTACACTACTCTACTCTACACAACAAT
Source organism: Oncorhynchus mykiss (assembly GCF_057628025.1). Classification (NCBI taxonomy): domain Eukaryota; kingdom Metazoa; phylum Chordata; class Actinopteri; order Salmoniformes; family Salmonidae; genus Oncorhynchus; species Oncorhynchus mykiss. The sequence goes on along the minus strand of NC_143040.1, from coordinate 9,907,186 downwards.
ACTCTACTCTACTCTACTCTATTCTACACTACTCTACTCTACACAACAATACTCTACTCTACACAACACTACTCTACTCTACTCTACTCTACTCTACTCTACTCTACTCTTCTCTACACAACACTACTCTACTCTACTCTACTCTACTCTACTCTACTCTACACAACACTACTCTACTCTACACAACACTCTACTCTACTCTACTCTACTCTACTCTTCTCTACACAACACTACTCTACTCTACTCTACTCTACTCTACTCTACTCTACTCTTCTCTACACAACACTACTCTACTCTATTCTACACTACTCTACTCTACTCTACTCTACACAACACTACTCTACTCTACACAACACTACTCTACTCTACTCTACTCTACTCTACTCTACTCTACTCTACTCTTCTCTACACAACACTACTCTACTCTATTCTACACTACTCTACTCTACTCTACTCTACACAACACTACTCTACTCTACACAACACTACTCTACTCTACTCTACTCTACTCTACTCTACTCTACTCTACTCTACTCTACACAACACTACTCTACTCTACTCTACACAACACGACTCTACTCTACTCTACTCTACTCTACTCTACTCTACACAACGCTACTCTACTCTATTCTACACTACACTACACTACTCTACTCTACTCTACTCTACTCTACTCTACACAACACTACTCTATTCTACACTACACTACTCTACTCTACTCTACTCTACTCTACTCTACTCTACACTACTCTACTCTACTCTACACTACTCTACTCTACTCTACTCTACTCTACTCTACTCTATCTACTCTACTCTACTCTACTCTACTCTACTCTACTCTACTCTACACAACACTACTCTACTCTACTCTACTCTACTCTACATAACACTACTCTACTCTACTCTACTCTACACTACTCTACTCTACTCTACTCTACTCTACTCTACTCTACTCTACTCTACACAACACTACTCTACTCTACTCTACTCTACTCTACACAACACTACTCTACTCTACTCTACTCTACTCTACACAACACGACTCTACTCTACTCTACTCTACTCTACTCTACTCTACTCTACACAACACTACTCTACTCTATTCTACACTACACTACACTACTCTACTCTACTCTACTCTACTCTACTCTACTCTACTCTACACTACTCTACTCTACACAACAATACTCTACTCTACACAACACTACTCTACTCTACTCTACTCTACTCTACTCTACTCTACTCTTCTCTACACAACACTACTCTACTCTACTCTACTCTACTCTACTCTACTCTACACAACACTACTCTACTCTACACAACACTACTCTACTCTACTCTACTCTACTCTACTCTTCTCTACACAACACTACTCTACTCTACTCTACTCTACGCTACTCTACTCTACTCTTCTCTACACAACACTACTCTACTCTATTCTACACTACTCTACTCTACTCTACTCTACACAACACTACTCTACTCTACACAACACTACTCTACTCTACTCTACTCTACTCTACTCTACTCTACTCTACTCTTCTCTACACAACACTACTCTACTCTATTCTACACTACTCTACTCTACTCTACTCTACACAACACTACTCTACTCTACACAACACTACTCTACTCTACTCTACTCTACTCTACTCTACTCTACTCTACTCTACTCTACACAACACTACTCTACTCTACTCTACACAACACGACTCTACTCTACTCTACTCTACTCTACTCTACTCTACACAACGCTACTCTACTCTATTCTACACTACACTACACTACTCTACTCTACTCTACTCTACTCTACTCTACACAACACTACTCTATTCTACACTACACTACTCTACTCTACTCTACTCTACTCTACTCTACTCTCACTACTCTACTCTACTCTACACTACTCTACTCTACTCTACTCTACTCTACTCTACTCTATCTACTCTACTCTACTCTACTCTACTCTACTCTACTCTACTCTACACAACACTACTCTACTCTACTCTACTCTACTCTACATAACACTACTCTACTCTACTCTACTCCTACACTACTCTACTCTACTCTACTCTACTCTACTCTACTCTACTCTACTCTACAACACTACTCTACTCTACTCTACTCTACTCTACACAACACTACTCTACTCTACTCTACTCTACTCTACACAACACGACTCTACTCTACTCTACTCTACTCTACTCTACTCTACTCTACACAACACTACTCTACTCTATTCTACACTACACTACACTACTCTACTCTACTCTACTCTACTCTACTCTACTCTACTCTACTCTACTCTACTCTACACAACACTACTCTATTCTACACTACACCTCTACTCTACTCTACTCTACTCTACTCTACTCTACTTACACTACTCTACTCTACTCTACTCTACTCTACTCTACTCTACTCTACTCTACTCTACACTACACTACTCTACTCTACACTACACTACTCTACACTATTCTACACTACACTACTCTACTCTACTCTACTTTACACAACAACTCTACTCTACTCTACTCTACCACTACACTACTCTACTACTCTACTCTTCTCTACACAACACTACTCTACTCTATTCTACACTACTCTATTCTACACTACTCTACTTTACACAACACTACTCTACTCTACTCTACTCTACTCTACTCTACTCTACTCTACTCTACTCTTCTCTACACAACACTACTCTACTCTACACAACTCTACTCTACTCTTCTCTACACACACTACTCTACTCTACTCAACACTACTCTACTCTACTCTACTCTACTCTACTCTACTCTACTCTACACAACACTACTCTACTCTACTCTACACAACACTACTCTACTCTTCTCTACACAACACTAATCTACTCTATTCTACACTACTCTACTCTACTCTACTCTACACAACACTACTCTACTCTACACAACACTACTCTACTCTACTCTACTCTACTCTACTCTACTCTACACAACACTACTCTACTCTATTCTACACTACTCTACTCTACTCTACTCTACACAACACTACTCTACTCTACACAACACTATTCTACTCTACTCTACACAACACTACTCTACTCTACTCTACTCTACTCTACTCTTCACAACACTACTCTACTCTACTCTACACAACACTACTCTACTCTACTCTACTCTACTCTACACAACACTACTCTACTCTATTCTACACTACTCTACTCTACTCTACTCTACACAACACTACTCTACTCTACACAACACTACTCTACTCTACTCTACTCTACTCTACTCTACTCTACTCTTCTCTACACAACACTACTCTACTCTATTCTACACTACTCTACTCTACTCTACTCTACACAACACTACTCTACACAACACTACTCTACTCTACTCTACTCTACTCTACTCTACTCTACTCTACACAACACTACTCTACTCTATTCTACACTACACTACACTACTCTACTCTACTCTACTCTACTCTACTCTACTCTACACAACACTACTCTATTCTACACTACACTACTCTACTCTACTCTACTCTACTCTACACTACACTACTCTACTCTACTCTACTCTACTCTACACAACACTACTCTATTCTACACTACACTACTCTACTCTACTCTACTTACTCTACACACACTACTCTACTCTACTCTACTCTACTCTACCTACTCTACTCTACTCTACTCTACTCTACTCTACTCTACTCTACTCTACTCTACACTACACTACTCTACTACATACACTACACCTCTACACTATTCTACACTACACTACTCTACTCTACTCTACTTTACACACACTACTCTACTCTACTCTACTCTACTCTACTCTACTCCTCTTTCTCTACACAACACTCTCTACTCTATTCTACACTACTCTATTCTACACTACTCTACTCTACACAACACTACTCTACTCTACTCTACTCTACTCTACTCTACTCTACTCTACTCTACTCTTCTCTACACAACACTACTCTACTCTACAAACTCTACTCTACTCTACTCTTCTCTACACAACACTGCTCTACTCTACACAACACTACTCTACTCTACTCTACTCTACTCTACACAACACTACACTACTCTACTCTACTCTACTCTACTCTTCTCTACACAACACTCATCTACTCTATTCTACACTACTCTACTCTACTCTACTCTACACAACACTACTCTACTCTACACAACTCTACTCTACTCTAATTACTCAACTCTACTCTACTCTACACAACACTACTCTACTCTATTCTACACTACCTACTCTACTCTACTCTACACAACACTACTCTACTCTACACAACACTACTCTACTCTACTCTACTCTACTCTACTCTACACAACACTACTCTACTCTACACAACACTACTCTACTCTATTCTACACTACTCTATTCTACACTACTCTACTCTACACAACACTACTCTACTCTACTCTACTCTACTCTACTCTACTCTACTCTACTCTACTCTTCTCTACACAACACTACTCTACTCTACACAACTCTACTCTACTCTACTCTTCTCTACACAACACTACTCTACTCTACACAACACTACTATACTCTACTCTACTCTACTCTACTCTACTCTACACAACACTACTACTACTCTACTCTACACAACACTACTCTACTCTACTCTACTCTACTCTACTCTTACTCTACACAACACTCATCTACTCTATTCTACACTACTCTACTCTACTCTACTCTACACAACATACTCTACTCTACACAACACTACTCTACTCTACTCTTCACAACACTACTCTACTCTACTCTACTCTACACAACACTACTCTACTCTACTCTACTCTACTCTACACAACACTACTCTACACTCTACACTACACTACTCTACACTACTCTTATTCTACTCTTCTCTACACAGCACTACTACTACTATCTACACTACACTACACTACTCTACTCTACTCTACTCTACACAACACTATTCTACTATCTTTCTCACTACACTACACTACACTACTCTACTCTATTCTACACTACACTACACTACTCTACTCTACTCTACTCTACTCTACTCTACTCTACTCTACACAACACTACTCTACTCTTCAAAACACTCTCTCTCTACACTACTCTACACTACTCTACTCTACTATTCTACACTACACTACACTATTCTACTCTACTCTACTCTACTCTACTCTACTCTACTCTACACAACACTACTCTACTCTCTACTTACACTACAGTACACTGCTCTCTACTCTACACAACACTACTCTACTCTATTTCTACACTACACTACACTACTCTCTCTCTCTCTCTCTTACTCCTACACTACTCTACACTACTCTACTCTACTCTACTCTACCTCTCACTACTCTACTCTACTCTATTCTACTCTCTATTCTACTCTACAATACTCGACACAACACTACTCTACTCTACACTACTCTACAGTACACTTACACTACTCTACTCTACACTACTCTACTCTACACTACACTACTCTACTCTACACTACTCTACTCTACACTACACTACTACTCTACACTACACTACACTACTCTACTCTTCACTACTCTACTCTTCACTACTCTACTCTACACTACTCTACTCTACTCTACTCTACGCTTCACTACTCTACTCTACACTACTCTACTCTACTCTTACTCTACTCTTCACTACTCTACTCTACTCTACACTACTCTACTATACACTACACTACTCTACTACTACACTTCTCTACTCTACTCTACACTACACTACTCTACTCTACACTACACTACTCTACTCTACACTACACTACTCTACTCTACACTACTCTACTCTACACTACACTACTCTACTCTACACTACTCTACTCTCCACTACACTACTCTACACTACTCTACACTACACTACTCTACTCTACACTACTCTACTCTACTCTACACTACCTCTACACTACACTACTCTACACTACACTACTCTACTCTACACTACTCTACTCTACACTACACTACTCTACTCTTCACTACTCTACACTACACTACTCTACTCTACACTACTCTACTCTACTCTACACTACTCTACTCTACACTACTCTACTCTACATACTCTACACTACTCTACACTACACTACTCTACTCTACTCTACTCTACTCTACACTACTCTACACTACTCTACAGTACACTACACTACTCTACTCTATTCTACACTACACTACTCTACACTACTCTACTCTACACTACTCTACACTACTCTACACTACTCTACACTACTCTACTCTACACTACTCTACTCTACTCTATTCTAACTCTACTCTACTCTACCTACAGTACACTACACTACTCTACTCTACACTACTCTACTCTACTCTATTCTACACTACTCTACACTACTCTACTCTACACTACTCTACACTCTACTCTACCACTACTCTACACTACCCTACTCTACACTTCACTACTCTACTCTACTCTATTCTACCTACTCTACTCTACTCTACAGTACACTACTCTACACTACTCTACTCTACACTACTCTACTCTTCACAACACTACACTACACTACTCTACTCTACTCTACTCTACTCTACTCTACACTACTCTACACTACTCTACTCTTCACTACTCTACTCTACTCTATTCTACTCTACTCTACTCTACTCTACAGTACACTACTCTACACTACACTACTCTACACTACTCTACTCTACACTACTCTACACTACTCTATTCTACTCTACTCTACACTACTCTACTCTACTCTACTCTACACTACTCTACACTACTCTACTCTACACTACTCTACACTACTCTACTCTACACTACTCTACACTACTCTACTCTACACTGCACTACACTACTCTACTCTACACTACTCTACTCTACACTACTCTACTCTACTCTACACTACTCTACTCTACACTACTCTACTCTACTCTACACTACTCTACTCTACACTACTCTACACTACTCTACTCTACACTACTCTACACTACTCTACTCTACACTACTCTACACTACTCTACTCTACACTACTCTACACTACTCTACACTACTCTACTCTACACTACTCTACTCTACTCTACACTACTCTACTCTACACTACTCTACACTACTCTACTCTACACTACTCTACTCTACTCTACACTACTCTACACTACTCTACTCTACACTACTCTACTCTACACTACTCTACACTACTCTACTCTACACTACTCTACTCTACTCTACACTACCTACTCTACACTACTCTACTCTACTCTACACTACTCTACACTACTCTACTCTACACTACTCTACTCTACTCTACACTACTCTACTCTACACTACTCTACACTACTCTACACTGCACTACACTACTCTACTCTACACTACTCTACTCTACACTACTCTACACTACTCTACAGTACACTACTCTACTCTACTCTACACTACACTACTCTACACTACTCTATACTACTCTACTCTACTCTACACTACAGTAATCTACACTACTCTACACTACACTACTCTACTCTACACTACTCTACACTACTCTACACTACTCTACACTACTCTACACTACTCTACACTACTCTACACTACACTACTCTACTCTACTCTACTCTACACTACACTACTCTACATTAAACTATACTACACTACTCTACACTACACTACACTACTCTACACTACTCTACACTACTCTACACTACTCTACACTACTCTACTCTACTCTACACTACTCTACTCTACTCTACAGTAAACTACACTACTCTACAGTAAACTATACTACACTACTCTACTCTACTCTACTCTACACTACTCTACTCTACACTACTCTACACTACTCTACACTACTCTACTCTACTCTACAGTAAACTACACTACTCTACAGTAAACTATACTACACTACTCTACACTACACTACACTACTCTACACTACACTACACTACACTACTCTACACTACTCTACACTACTCTACACTACTCTACTCTACTCTACAGTAAACTACACTACTCTACAGTAAACTATACTACACTACTCTACACTACTCTACCTACTCTACAGTAAACTACTCTACTCTACACTACACTACTCTACACTACTCTACACTACTCTACAGTAAACTACTCTACTCTACACTACACTACTCTACACTACTCTACACTACTCTACACTACTCTACACTACTCTACACTACACTACTCTACACTACTCTACACTACTCTACACTACTCTACACTACACTACTCTACACTACTCTACACTACTCTACACTACTCTACAGTAAACTACACTACTCTACTCTACACTACTCTACACTACTCTACAGTAAACTACACTACTCTACACTACTCTACTCTACTCTACTCTACTCTACACTGCACTACACAACTCTACACTACACTACACTACTCTACACTACTCTACACTACTCTACACTACTCTACTCTACTCTACACTACTCTACTCTACTCTACAGTAAACTACACTACTCTACAGTAAACTGTACTACACTACTCTACTCTACTCTACTCTACTCTACACTACTCTACACTACTCTACTCTACACTACTCTACTCTACTCTACACTACTCTACTCTACACTACTCTACACTACTCTACTCTACACTACTCTACTCTACTCTACTCTACTCTACTCTACTCTACACTACTCTACACTACTCTACTCTACACTACTCTACTCTACTCTACACTACTCTACTCTACACTACTCTACTCTACTCTACTCTACTCTACACTACTCTACACTACTCTACTCTACACTACTCTACTCTACTCTACACTACTCTACACTACTCTACTCTACACTACTCTACTCTACACTACTCTACTCTACACTACTCTACTCTACTCTACTCTACTCTACTCTACTCTACTCTACACTACTCTACTCTACACTACTCTACTCTACTCTACTCTACACTACTCTACTCTACTCTACTCTACTCTACACTACTCTACTCTACTCTACTCTACACTACTCTACTCTACTCTACTCTACTCTACTCTACACTACACTACACTACTCTACTCTACTGTACTCTACTCTACTCTACACTACTCTACCACTCCTCACCACACCACAGTAAACTTCCATGCTTCCCAACACATTGACAGATATTGAAATGACCATGGGGCTGGTACCATGTTTTGCTAATAGGACAATATATTTCTGTCTGAGATTCTGCACGCCGACGTGAAACAGAAGTTAGCTGGAGTTCGAAGACAAACAGCTTCAATTTTCTGTAGGAAATTAAAAAAGCCTTATCTCTCCCAGTCAGAAGTTTCCATTTGGCTTTACATTAAAATAAACTCCCCTGGGACTTGGATTGGAAATACGACCGTTGTCCATTTTTTAAATTGACGACAGCATGAAAATCTAACGAGTGACGTGACTGTAAAATTACTCAGACGAAGGTTAAAGGTGAATCCCAAGTGGAACATTATTCTGTATGTACAGTACTGCTGCTGACCAGGGCTCTAGTCAACAGTAGTGCTGCTGACCAGGGCTCTAGTCAACTGTAGTGCTGCTGACCAGGACTCTAGTCAACTGTAGTGCTGCTGACCAGGGCTCTAGTCAACTGTAGTGCTGCTGACCAGGGCTCTAGTCAACTGTAGTGCTGCTGACCAGGGCTCTAGTCAACTGTAGTGCTGCTGACCAGGGCTCTAGTCAACTGTAGTGCTGCTGACCAGGACTCTAGTCAACTGTAGTGCTGCTCACC
>NC_143040.1:9877500-9887500 GCF_057628025.1 Oncorhynchus mykiss | reverse complement strand
TCTATAGCAGGCTGGCATGTTGTGGGTAATGACTATATGAAATACTATGAATGTCTATAGCAGGCTGGTATGTTGTGGATAATGACTAAATGAAAGACTATGAAGGTCTATAGCAGGCTGGCATGTTGTGGATAAGGACTATATGAAATACTATGAATGTCTATAGCAGGCTGGTATGTTGTGGATAATGACTAAATGAAAGACTATGAAGTTCTATAGCAGGCTGGCATGTTGTGGATAATGACTATATGAAATACTATGAAGGTCTATAGCAGGCTGGCATGTTGTTACTATATGAAATACTATGAAGGTCTATAGCAGGCTGGTATGTTGTGGATAATGACTAAATGAAATAATATGAATGTCTATAGCAGGCTGGTATGTTGTGGATAATGACTAAATGAAAGACTATGAAGGTCTATAGCAGGCTGGTATGTTGTGGATAATGACTAAATGAAAGACTATGAAGGTCTATAGCAGGCTGGCATGTTGTGGATAAGGACTATATGAAAGACTATGAATTATTGTGTAGCTCAGTGTCATACGTGCACTAGGCTGTTTCTTTTCCTGTGCTGTAGTACTCAATGTGTTATTATGCCACTTCTGGACAGAGCTTTTCCCCCTATGAATAATATCACTTATAGCCTCCCCTCCCTTCCCCTCTGTACCTTTGTCAAACAGATCACATCCAGTCCCTTTCTCAAATCCACACTGGATTTTCCCTGGCAGTAATCATATTACATTTAGCCTCCATTTCTTTTTACTCCAGCCGACAGTCACTGTCTTTCCCTCTGAGTAACAGTCATGTATCTAGTCTTGATGGACTATATTCTGTCTCTCTGAGTAACAGTAATGTATCTAGTCTTGATGGACTATATTCTGTCTCTCTGAGTAACAGTAATGTATCTAGTCTTGATGGACTATATTCTGTCTCGCTGAGTAACAATAATGTATCTAGTCTTGATGGACTATATTCTGTCCCTCTGAGTAACAGTAATCTATATAGTTTTAATGGAGTATAGTGTATCTTTCCAGTATACAGTATTAGTAACACTGTATTATGGGGCCAAATCTGGACCAGTTGTTTCATCTGGGCCGTCTTCTTCCTACGGTCTTTCTCTGTTCGCAACATGCGCTATAGTATTTCCCTGAAGTATTTCCCTGTGAACAGACCATAGTTTAGTATTTCCCTGTGAGTAACAGACCATAGTTGAGTATTTCCCTGTGAGTAACAGACCATAGTTGAGTATTTCCCTGTGAGTAACAGACCATAGTTTAGTATTTCCCTGTGAGTAACAGACCATAGTTTAGTATTTCCCTGTGAGTAACAGACCATAGTTTAGTATTTCCCTGTGAGTAACAGACCATAGTTTAGTATTTCCCTGTGAACAGACCATAGTTTAGTATTTCCCTGTGAGTAACAGACCATAGTTTAGTATTTCCCTGTGAGTAACAGACCATAGTTTAGTATTTCCCTGTGAGTAACAGACCATAGTTTAGTATTTCTCTGTGAACAGACCATAGTTTAGTATTTCCCTGTGAGTAACAGACCATAGTTTAGTATTTCCCTGTGAGTAACAGACCATAGTTTAGTATTGCCCTGTGAACAGACCATAGTTTAGTATTTCCCTGTGAGTAACAGACCATAGTTTATTATTTCCCTGTGTGTAACAGACCATAGTTTATTATTTCCCTGTGAGTAACAGACCATAGTTTAGTATTTCCCTGTGAGTAACAGACCATAGTTTAGTATTTCCCTGTGAACAGACCATAGTTTAGTATTTCCCTGTGAGTAACAGACCATAGTTTAGTATTTCCCTGTGAGTAACAGACCATAGTTTATTATTTCCCTGTGAGTAACAGACCATAGTTTATTATTTCCCTGTGAACAGACCATAGTTTAGTATTTCCCTGTGAGTAACAGACCATAGTTTAGTATTTCCCTGTGCACAGACCATAGTTTAGTATTTTCTGTGCAACGCTCATGGCCTCACTCCATCCTCCTGCTCTTCTCTTTCTGCTGGCTGAACACAAGGCGAGGGGTGAGGGGGAACAGGGAGGGAGGAGGGAGAAGGGAGGAGGGAGGAGGAGGCAGACCAGGAGGGAGGAGGGGGGAGGGGTGAGGGGGAGCAGGGGAGGAAGGAGGAGGGAGACCAAGAGGGAGGGAGGGGGGAATCAAAGTGGATCTCTCGGCGTTGTGCCTCAGGTCTCCATCTGTCTGCGTGGGGGGAGGATCCCTCCCTCCCTCAACTCCCCCTCCCCTCGTCCCCTCCAGCCCATCTCTTTATAGAGTGATAAAGAGGGTGAAGAAGGAGGGAGGGTGGGGGGGGAGAGAGAAGAAGGGTGACAGGCGGATTGGGAGATCCCAGGGTGGGTTGTTGGGAGAGAGGTGTTGGGCCTACCCAAGGCCCTGTTCTCAATCTGAACCCTTCAGGCAACTCCTAGTAAGAGAGCGCCGGTACAAACCTTGCGCAGATACTATATATTTAATATACAAAAGTATGTGGACACCCCTTCAAATTAGTGGATTTGGCTTTTCTACCACACCTGTTGCTGACAGATGTATAAAATCGAGCACACAACCATGTAACCTCCAAAGAAAAACATTGGCAGTAGAATGGCCTTACTGAAGATCTCAGTGACTTTTAACATGGCACCGTCATAGGATGCCACCATTCCAACAAGTCAGTTCATCAAATGTATGACTTACTAGAGCTACCCCAGTCAACAGTAACTGCTGTTATTGGGAGGTGGAAGCGTCTAGGAGCAACAGCAGCTCAACCGTGACGTGGTAGGCCACACAGCTCACAGAATGGGACTGCCGAGTGCTGAAGCAAGTCAAAATCGTCTGTCCTCGATTGCAACACTCACTGCTGATTTCCAAACTGCCTCTGGAGGCAACGTCAGCACAATAACTGTTTGTCGGGAGCTTCCTGAAATAGGTTTCCATGGCCCAGCAGCCGCCATTGGACTCCGGAGCAGTGGAAACACGTTCTCTGGAGTGATGAATCACACTTCACCATCTGGCAGTCTGACGGACGAATCTGGGTGTGGCGGCTGCCAGGAGAGCTCTACCCGCCCCAATGCATAGTGCCAACAGTAAAGGTTTGGTGGAGGAGGAATAATGGTCTGGGGCTGTTTTTCATGGTTCGGGCCCCTTAGTTCCAGTGGAGGGACATCTTAATGCTACAGCAGCATACAATAACATTCCAGATGACTGTGCTTCCATTTTTTGTTGCCAACAGTTTGGGGAAGGCCCTTTCCTGTTTCAGCATGACAATTCCCCACTGCACAAAGCGATGTCCATGCAGAAATGGTTTGTTGAGATCGGTGTGGAAGAACTTGACTGGTCTGCAGAGAGGCCTGACCTCAACCCCATCGAACACTTTTGGGATGAATTGGAACACCGACTGTGAGCCAGGCCTAATTGCCCAACATCAGTGCTCGACATAACTAATGCTCTTGTGGCTGAGTTGATGCAAGTCCTCACAGCGATATTCCAAAATCTAGTGAAAGCTTTCCCAGAAGACTGGAGGCTGTTATAGCTGCAAAGGGGGGACCAAATGCATATTAATGCCCATGATTTTGGAATGAGATGTTAGACAAACAGTGTCCACATACTTTTGGTTATGTAGTGTGTGTGTGTGTGTGTGTCTTTGTGTTTCTTCAAGACCTTGAGTTGTTGAACAACACTGACTTTAAAACCCTCTCTACAGAATATTTAGGATGCACTCATATCCAGCCTTGAATCTGTCCTTGAATACATCCCTAACACAAGCATTACCCAGCAACAGTACAAAGGAAACAGAATGGTTTTAGTTAAGTCTGATAGGTTTAGTTACAGTCTGATATGGAGCCAGGTTTAGTTACAGTCTGATATGGAGCTAGGTTTAGTTACAGTCTGATATGGAGCCAGGTTTAGTTAAGACTGATCTGGAGCCAGGTTTAGTTACAGTCTGATATGGAGACAGGTTTAGTTAAGACTGATCTGGAGCCAGGTTTAGTTACAGTCTGATATAGAGCCAGGTTTAGTTACAGTCTGATATGGAGCCAGGTTTAGTTACAGTCTGATATGGAGCCAGGGTTAGTTACAGTCTTATATGGAGCCAGGGTTAGTTACAGTCTGATATGGAGCCAGGTTTAGTTACAGTCTGATATGGAGCCAGGTTTAGTTACAGTCTGATATGGAGCCAGGATTAGTTAAGACTGATCTGGAGCCAGGTTTATTTACAGTCTGATATGGAGCCAGGTTTAGTTAAGACTGATCTGGAGCCAGGTTTATTTACAGTCTGATATGGAGCCAGGTTTAGTTAAGACTGATCTGGAGCCAGGTTTAGTTACAGTCTGATATAGAGCCAGGTTTAGTTACAGTCTGATATAGAGCCAGGATTAGTTCCAGTCTGATATGGAGCCAGGTTTAGTTACAGTCTGATATGGAGCCAGGGTTAGTTACAGTCTGATATGGAGCCAGGGTTAGTTACAGTCTGATATGGAGCCAGGTTTAGTTACAGTCTGATATGGAGCCAGGTTTAGTTACAGTCTGATATGGAGCCAGGATTAGTTAAGACTGATCTGGAGCCAGGTTTATTTACAGTCTGATATGGAGCCAGGTTTAGTTAAGACTGATCTGGAGCCAGGTTTAGTTACAGTCTGATATAGAGCCAGGTTTAGTTACAGTCTGATATAGAGCCAGGATTAGTTCCAGTCTGATATGGAGGCAGGTTTAGTTACAGTCTGATATGGAGCCAGGGTTAGTTACAGTCTGATATGGAGCCAGGTTTAGTTACAGTCTGATATGGAGCCAGGATTAGTTACAGTCTGATATGGAGCCAGGATTAGTTACAGTCTGATATAGAGCCAGGTTTAGTTACAGTCTGATATAGAGCCATGTTTAGTTACAGTCTGATATGGAGCCAGGGTTAGTTACAGTCTGTTATGGAGCCAGGTTTAGTTACAGTCTGATATAGAGCCAGGTTTAGTTACAGTCTGATATAGAGCCAGGTTTAGTTACAGTCTGATATAGAGCCAGGATTAGTTACAGTCTGATATGGAGCCAGGATTAGTTACAGTCTGATATGGAGCCAGGATTAGTTACAGTCTGATATAGAGCCAGGATTAGTTACAGTCTGATATGGAGCCAGGATTAGTTACAGTCTGATATAGAGCCAGGTTTAGTTGCAGTCTGATATAGAGCCAGGTTTAGTTACAGTCTGATATGGAGCCAGGGATAGTTACAGTCTGATATAGAGCCAGGTTTAGTTACAGTCTGATATAGAGCCAGGTTTAGTTACAGTCTGATATAGAGCCAGGATTAGTTACAGTCTGATATGGAGCCAGGATTAGTTACAGTCTGATATAGAGCCAGGTTTAGTTACAGTCTGATATAGAGCCAGGTTTAGTTACAGTCTGATATGGAGCCAGGTTTAGTTACAGTCTGATATGGAGCCAGGGTTAGTTACAGTCTGATATGGAGCCAGGTTTAGTTACAGTCTGATATGGAGCCAGGGTTAGTTACAGTCTGATATGGAGCCAGGGTTAGTTACAGTCTGATATGGAGCCAGGTTTAGTTACAGTCTGATATAGAGCCAGGTTTAGTTACAGTCTGATATAGAGCCAGGTTTAGTTACAGTCTGACATAGAGCCAGGATTAGTTACAGTCTGATATAGAGCCAGGTTTAGTTACAGTCTGATATGGAGCCAGGGATAGTTACAGTCTGATATAGAGCCAGGTTTAGTTACAGTCTGATATAGAGCCAGGTTTAGTTACAGTCTGATATAGAGCCAGGATTAGTTACAGTCTGATATGGAGCCAGGATTAGTTACAGTCTGATATAGAGCCAGGTTTAGTTACAGTCTGATATAGAGCCAGGTTTAGTTACAGTCTGATATGGAGCCAGGTTTAGTTACAGTCTGATATGGAGCCAGGGTTAGTTACAGTCTGATATGGAGCCAGGTTTAGTTACAGTCTGATATGGAGCCAGGGTTAGTTACAGTCTGATATGGAGCCAGGGTTAGTTACAGTCTGATATGGAGCCAGGTTTAGTTACAGTCTGATATAGAGCCAGGTTTAGTTACAGTCTGATATAGAGCCAGGTTTAGTTACAGTCTGACATAGAGCCAGGATTAGTTACAGTCTGATATGGAGCCAGGATTAGTTACAGTCTGATATAGAGCCAGGTTTAGTTACAGTCTGATATGGAGCCAGGGTTAGTTACAGTCTGATATGGAGCCAGGTTTAATTAACACTGATATTGAGCCAGGTTTAGTTAAAGTCTGATATGAAGCCAGGTTTAGTTACAGTCTGATATAGAGCCAGGTTTAGTTACAGTCTGATATAGAGCCAGGATTAGTTACAGTCTGATATGGAGGCAGGGTTAGTTACAGTCTGATATGGAGCCAGGTTTAGTTACAGTCTGATATGGAGCCAGGGTTAGTTACAGTCTGATATGGAGCCAGGTTTAGTTACAGTCTGATATGGAGCCAGGGTTAGTTACAGTCTGATATGGAGCCAGGTTTAGTTAACACTGATATTGAGCCAGGTTTAGTTAAAGTCTGATATGGAGCCAAGGTTAGTTACAGTCTGATATGGAGCCAGGTTTAGTTACAGTCTGATATGGAGCCAGGTTTAGTTAACACTGATATTGAGCCAGGTTTAGTTAAAGTCTGATATGGAGCCAAGGTTAGTTAACACTGATATTGAGCCAGGTTTAGTTACAGTCTGATATGGAGCCAGGTTTAATTACAGTCTGATATGGAGCCAGGTTTAGTTAACACTGATATTGAGCCAGGTTTAGTTACAGTCTGATATGGAGCCAGGTTTAATTAACACTGATATTGAGCCAGGTTTAGTTAAAGTCTGATATGAAGCCAGGTTTAGTTACAGTCTGATATAGAGCCAGGTTTAGTTACAGTCTGATATAGAGCCAGGATTAGTTACAGTCTGATATGGAGGCAGGGTTAGTTACAGTCTGATATGGAGCCAGGTTTAGTTAACACTGATATTGAGCCAGGTTTAGTTAAAGTCTGATATGGAGCCAGGTTTAGTTAACACTGATATTGAGCCAGGTTTAGTTACAGTCTGATATGGAGCCAAGGTTAGTTAAAGTCTGATATGGAGCCAAGGTTAGTTAAAGTCTGATATGGAGCCAAGGTTAGTTAAAGTCTGATATGGAGCCAGGGTTAGTTACAGTCTGATATGGAGCCAAGGTTAGTTAAAGTCTGATATGGAGCCAAGGTTAGTTAAAGTCTGATATGGAGCCAGGGTTAGTTACAGTCTGATATGGAGCCAGGATTAGTTACAGTCTGATATGGAGCCAGGATTAGTTACAGTCTGATATGGAGCCAGGGTTAGTTACAGTCTGATATGGAGCCAGGGTTAGTTACAGTCTGATATGGAGCCAGGTTTAGTTACAGTCTGATATGGAGCCAAGGTTAGTTACAGTCTGATATGGAGCCAGGTTTAGTTACAGTCTGATATGGAGCCAAGGTTAGTTACAGTCTGATATGGAGCCAGGGTTAGTTACAGTCTGATATGGAGCCAGGTTTAGTTACAGTCTGATATGGAGCCAAGGTTAGTTACAGTCTGATATGGAGCCAGGGTTAGTTACAGTCTGATATGGAGCCAAGGTTAGTTACAGTCTGATATGGAGCCAGGTTTAGTTACAGTCTGATATGGAGCCAGGGTTAGTTACAGTCTGATATGGAGCCAAGGTTAGTTACAGTCTGATATGGAGCCAGGGTTAGTTACAGTCTGATATGGAGCCAAGGTTAGTTACAGTCTGATATGGAGCCAGGGTTAGTTACAGTCTGATATGGAGCCAGGGTTAGTTACAGTCTGATATGGAGCCAGGTTTAGTTACAGTCTGATAAGGAGCCAAGGTTAGTTACAGTCTGATATGGAGCCAGGGTTAGTTACAGTCTGATATGGAGCCAGGGTTAGTTACAGTCTGATATGGAGCCAGGGTTAGTTACAGTCTGATATGGAGCCAGGGTTAGTTACAGTCTGATATGGAGCCAGGGTTAGTTACAGTCTGATATGGAGCCAGGGTTAGTTACAGTCTGATATAGAGCCAGGTTTAGTTACAGTCTGATATAGAGCCAGGATTAGTTACAGTCTGATATGGAGCCAGGGTTAGTTAAAGTCTGATATGGAGCCAGGGTTAGTTACAGTCTGATATGGAGCCAGGGTTAGTTACAGTCTGATATGGAGCCAGGGTTAGTTACAGTCTGATATGGAGCCAGGGTTAGTTAAAGTCTGATATGGAGCCAGGTTTAGTTACAGTCTGATATGGAGCCAGGGTTAGTTACAGTCTGATATGGAGCCAGGTTTAGTTACAGTCTGATATGGAGCCAGGGTTAGTTACAGTCTGATATGGAGCCAGGGTTAGTTAAAGTCTGATATGGAGCCAGGTTTAGTTACAGTCTGATATGGAGCCAGGGTTAGTTACAGTCTGATATGGAGCCAGGGTTAGTTACAGTCTGATATGGAGCCAGGTTTAGTTACAGTCTGATATAGAGCCAGGGTTAGTTACAGTCTGATATAGAGCCAGGTTTAGTTACAGTCTGATATGGAGCCAGGGTTAGTTACAGTCTGATATGGAGCCAGGTTTAGTTACAGTCTGATATGGAGCCAGGGTTAGTTACAGTCTGATATGGAGCCAGGGTTAGTTAAAGTCTGATATGGAGCCAGGTTTAGTTACAGTCTGATATGGAGCCAGGGTTAGTTACAGTCTGATATGGAGCCAGGGTTAGTTACAGTCTGATATGGAGCCAGGTTTAGTTACAGTCTGATATAGAGCCAGGGTTAGTTACAGTCTGATATGGAGCCAGGTTTAGTTACAGTCTGATATGGAGCCAAGGTTAGTTACAGTCTGATATGGAGCCAGGGTTAGTTACAGTCTGATATGGAGCCAAGGTTAGTTACAGTCTGATATGGAGCCAGGTTTAGTTACAGTCTGATATGGAGCCAGGGTTAGTTACAGTCTGATATGGAGCCAAGGTTAGTTACAGTCTGATATGGAGCCAGGGTTAGTTACAGTCTGATATGGAGCCAAGGTTAGTTACAGTCTGATATGGAGCCAGGGTTAGTTACAGTCTGATATGGAGCCAGGGTTAGTTACAGTCTGATATGGAGCCAGGTTTAGTTACAGTCTGATAAGGAGCCAAGGTTAGTTACAGTCTGATATGGAGCCAGGGTTAGTTACAGTCTGATATGGAGCCAGGGTTAGTTACAGTCTGATATGGAGCCAGGGTTAGTTACAGTCTGATATGGAGCCAGGGTTAGTTACAGTCTGATATGGAGCCAGGGTTAGTTACAGTCTGATATGGAGCCAGGGTTAGTTACAGTCTGATATAGAGCCAGGTTTAGTTACAGTCTGATATAGAGCCAGGATTAGTTACAGTCTGATATGGAGCCAGGGTTAGTTAAAGTCTGATATGGAGCCAGGGTTAGTTACAGTCTGATATGGAGCCAGGGTTAGTTACAGTCTGATATGGAGCCAGGTTTAGTTAAAGTCTGATATGGAGCCAGGGTTAGTTACAGTCTGATATGGAGCCAGGGTTAGTTACAGTCTGATATGGAGCCAGGTTTAGTTAAAGTCTGATATGGAGCCAGGGTTAGTTACAGTCTGATATGGAGCCAGGGTTAGTTACAGTCTGATATGGAGCCAGGTTTAGTTAAAGTCTGATATGGAGCCAGGGTTAGTTACAGTCTGATATGGAGCCAGGGTTAGTTACAGTCTGATATGGAGCCAGGGTTAGTTACAGTCTGATATGGAGCCAGGGTTAGTTACAGTCTGATATGGAGCCAGGTTTTGTTACAGTCTGATATGGAGCCAAGGTTAGTTACAGTCTGATATGGAGCCAGGTTTAGTTACAGTCTGATATGGAGCCAAGGTTAGTTACAGTCTGATATGGAGCCAGGGTTAGTTACAGTCTGATATGGAGCCAAGGTTAGTTACAGTCTGATATGGAGCCAGGTTTAGTTACAGTCTGATATGGA
>NC_143040.1:9872500-9875000 GCF_057628025.1 Oncorhynchus mykiss | reverse complement strand
GTTATTGAGTCTGGTTGGGGTGGAGGGGGGTGGAGGGTTATTGAGTCTGGTTGGGGTGGAAGGAGGTGGAGGGTTATTGAGTCTGGTTGGGGTGGAGGGGGGTGGAGGGTTATTGAGTCTGGTTGGGGTGGAAGGAGGTGGAGGGTTATTGAGTCTGGTTGGGGTGGAGGGGGGTGGAGGTATATTGAGTCTGGTTGAGGTGGAGGGGGGTGGAGGGTTATTGAGTCTGGTTGGGGTGGAGGGAGGTGGAGGGTTATTGAGGCTGGTTGGGGTGGAGGGGGGTGGAGGGTTATTGAGTCTGGTTGGGGTGGAGGAAGGTGGAGGGTTATTGAGTCTGGTTGGGGTGGAGGGGGGTGGAGGGTTATTGAGGCTGGTTGGAGTGGAGGGGGGTGGAGGGTTATTGAGTCTGGTTGGGTGGAGGAAGGTGGAGTGTTATTGAGGCTGGTTGGGGTGGAGGGAGGAGGAGGGTTATTGAGTCTGGTTGGGGTGGAGGAAGGTGGAGGGTTATTTAGGCTGGTTGGGGTGGAGGAAGGTGGAGGGTTATTTAGGCTGGTTGTTGTGGAGGAAGGTGGAGGGTTATTGAGTCTGGTTGGGGTGGAGGGTTATTGAGGCTGGTTGGGGTGGAGGGTGTGGAGGGTTATTGAGTCTGTTTGGGGTGGAGGGGTGTGGACGGTTATTGAGTCTGGTTGGGGTGGAGGGTTATTGAGGCTGGTTGGGGTGGAGGGGGGTGGAGGGAAATTGAGTCTGGTTGGGGTGGAGGAAGGTGGAGGGTCATTGTTATGCATTGGATCAAGGCAAGAAAGCCTGAGTCATGCTGATGCTCTCTTTTCTCCCTGCTGTGAACCACTATAGCAATAAAACCCACTAAAACCCAATAAAGCCCAGTAGAACTGCACCGATTCATAAACTAGAGGTCCCTGGTTAAATAAAAATTCAAAACATAGATGTCACTCTTTCAGAACCTTTCTGTCATTCCAGCTGGGACAGAGCAGGACATTGTCCCCAAACATGAGCAAGGACAAGACACTGTGTGTGTGTGTGTGTGTGTGTGTGTGTGTGTGTGTGTGTGTGTGTGTGTGTGTGTGCTTGTGCTTGCATGCATGCGTTCGTTGACGTGGGAGTGGTAATGGGGAGGTCATGGGACTTCCTGGTTGGAAAGAATCCCAGCAACTCCTTCTCTCTCGCCCATAGAGATAGCTAGAGGACTCATTTTTATAGCTATGCCATTGAGGCAAACACCCATTGGATTTCCCACCAAGTTGACTATTTTGACTACATTAAAATGGTGGAAGCCCTCAATGGTTCTGCCGATGCTAAAACCAATTTGACCAATAGAGGCCTCTATATTTCTCTATGCCTTCTCCCTTCTCTGACCAGGAAGTATAAACATAAGGTTCAGAATGTTCTTCTCTGGAGATGCTTACAGAGCTATTTTTTGAAACGGGCCATTTTCTCAAGTAAAGTAAAGTAAACTAATTCTCTAAATATTCAAACATGAAAAAAAGTATATATATTTGTACTTTTACAGGCAGGAAATTATCTTTTCACAGACTTCACTTCCCTTCTTTTCTCAATCTTCCGCCGTCTCTATCCCACAGGAGGTTGGTGGCACCTTAATTGGGGGAGAACAGGCTCGTGGTAATGACTGGAGAGGAATCAGTAGAATGGAATCAACTACATCAAACACATGGATTCCATGGTTTCCATGGTGATGGAGGATTCCAGGTGTTTGATTCCATTCCATTTGCTCTGTTCTGGCCATTATTATGAGCAGTTCTCCTCAGCTGCCTCCACTGATCTGTCCCCCTCCTCTTCCTCCCTCTCTCCCTCTTTACCTTTCTCTCTCTCTCACTTTCTCTCCCTCCCTACCTCCCTCCTCCCCCCCTCTCTGCATCTCTCTAAACTTCTGAGTCATGCGATGCACCGCAATTAGAGTCACTGACTAAACCTCTGCAACTCAGCCAGACCGCTCTGAAAATGTCCCCATTAACATACTGTATATAACACACACACACACACACACACACACACACACACACACACACACACACACA
Source organism: Oncorhynchus mykiss (assembly GCF_057628025.1). Classification (NCBI taxonomy): domain Eukaryota; kingdom Metazoa; phylum Chordata; class Actinopteri; order Salmoniformes; family Salmonidae; genus Oncorhynchus; species Oncorhynchus mykiss. The sequence goes on along the minus strand of NC_143040.1, from coordinate 9,872,946 downwards.
CACACACACACACACACACACACACACACACACACACACACATACACACACACACACACACATGAACACACGAACACACACACACACACAGAGAGATATGAAAATAGTATCTATAATTACGGTTTTCACTGAAGGGTTGGAGAGGGAACAAGGTAATTGGTAGCCCTGTTCTGATTCATATTACATTTTGTCTCAGACTCTGTGTATGTCTATCATTTAAAAGACCGTGTTGACCTGTGAGTTTGTCTCTAAGTTTAGCAATGTTAAAATATCCATCCATCTATCCGTCCATCCATCCATACATCCGTCCATCCATCCATCCATCCATCCATCCATCCATCCAACCATCCAACCGTACATCCATCCATCCATCCAACCTTCCGTCCATCCATCCATCCATCCATCCATCCATCCATCCAACCATCCAACCGTACATCCATCCATCC
>NC_143040.1:9822500-9867500 GCF_057628025.1 Oncorhynchus mykiss | reverse complement strand
CAGCCCATCACTGCATGTTATGGTAATAACACCGCCTTCAATCACATGGTGCTACAGAGGGTGGTGAGGACAGCCCATCACTGCTTGGTGTGGTAATAACACCGCCTTCAATCACATGGTGCTACAGAGGGTGGTGAGGACAGCCCATCACTGCATGTTATGGTAATAACACCGCCTTCAATCACATGGTGCTACAGAGGGTGGTGAGGACAGCCCATCACTGCTTGGTGTGGTAATAACACCGCCTTCAATCGCATGGTGCTACAGAGGATGGTGAGGACAGCCCATCACTGATTGGTATGGTAATAACACCGCCTTCAATCACATGGTGCTACAGAGGGTGGTGAGGACAGCCCATCACTGCATGTTATGGTGATAACACCGCCTTCAATCACATGGTGCTACAGAGGGTGGTGAGGACAGCCCATCACTGCTTGGTGTGGTAATAACACCGCCTTCAATCGCATGGTGCTACAGAGGGTGGTGAGGACAGCCCATCACTGCATGTTATGGTAATAACACCGCCTTCAATCACATGGTGCTACAGAGGGTGGTGAGGACAGCCCATCACTGCTTGGTGTGGTAATAACACCGCCTTCAATCACATGGTGCTACAGAGGGTGGTGAGGACAGCCCATCACTGCATGTTATGGTAATAACACCGCCTTCAATCACATGGTGCTACAGAGGGTGGTGAGGACAGCCCATCACTGCTTGGTGTGGTAATAACACCGCCTTCAATCGCATGGTGCTACAGAGGGTGGTGAGGACAGCCCATCACTGATTGGTATGGTAATAACACCGCCTTCAATCGCATGGTGCTACAGAGGGTGGTGAGGACAGCCCATCACTGCTTGGTATGGTAATAACACCGCCTTCAATCACATGGTGCTACAGAGGGTGGTGAGGACAGCCCATCACTGCTTGGTGTGGTAATAACACCGCCTTCAATCACATGGTGCTACAGAGGGTGGTGAGGACAGCCCATCACTGATTGGTATGGTAATAACACCGCCTTCAATCACATGGTGCTACAGAGGGTGGTGAGGACAGCCCATCACTGATTGGTATGGTAATAACACCGCCTTCAATCGCATGGCGCTACAGAGGCTGGTGAGGACAGTCCATCACTGATTGGTATGGTAATAACACCGCCTTCAATCGCATGGTGCTACAGAGGGTGGTGAGGACAGCCCATCACTGATTGGTATGGTAATAACACCGCCTTCAATCACATGGTGCTACAGAGGGTGGTTTAGACAGCCCATCACTGCTTGGTATGGTAATAACACCGCCTTCAATCGCATGGTGCTATAGAGGGTGGTGAGGACAGCCCATCACTACTTGTTATGGAAATAACACCGCCTTCAATCACATGGTGCTACAGAGGGTGGTGAGGACAGCCCATCACTACTTGGTATGTTAATAACACCGCCTTCAATCACATGGTGCTACAGAGGGTGGTGAGGACAGCCCATCACTACTTGGTATGGTAATAACACCGCCTTCAATCACATGGTGCTACAGAGGGTGGTGAGGACAGCCCATCACTGATTGGTATGGTAATTACACCGCCTTCAATCGCATGGTGCTACAGAGGGTGGTGAGGACAGCCCATCACTGATTGGTATGGTAATAACACCGCCTTCAATCACATGGTGCTACAGAGGGTGGTGAGGACAGCCCATCACTACTTGGTATGGTAATAACACCGCCTTCAATCACATGGTGCTACAGAGGGTGATGAGGACAGCCCATCACTACTTGGTATGGTAATAACACCGCCTTCAATCGCATGGTGCTACAGAGGCTGGTGAGGACAGCCCATCACTGATTGGTATGGTAATAACACCGCCTTCAATCACATGGTGCTACAGAGGGTGGTGCAGACAGTCCATCACTACTTGGTATGGTAATAACACCACCTTCAATCACATGGTGCTACAGAGGGTGGTGCAGACAGCCCATCACTGATTGGTATGGTAATAACACCGCCTTCAATCACATGGTGCTACAGAGGGTGGTGAGGACAGCCCATCACTGATTGGTATGGTAATAAAACCGCCTTCAATCACATGGTGCTACAGAGGGTGGTGAGGACAGCCCATCACTGATTGGTATGGTAATAACACCGCCTTCAATCGCATGGCGCTACAGAGGGTGGTGCAGACAGCCCATCACTGATTGGTATGGTAATAACACCGCCTTCAATCACATGGTGCTACAGAGGCTGGTGCAGACAGCCCATCACTACTTGGTATGGTAATAACACCGCCTTCAATCGCATGGCGCTACAGAGGCTGGTGCAGACAGCCCATCACTACTTGGTATGGTAATAACACCGCCTTCAATCGCATGGCGCTACAGAGGCTGGTGCAGACAGCCCATCACTACTTGGTATGGTAATAACACCGCCTTCAATCGCATGGTGCTACAGAGGCTGGTGCAGACAGCCCATCACTACTTGGTATGGTAATAACACCGCCTTCAATCGCATGGCGCTACAGAGGCTGGTGCAGACAGCCCATCACTACTTGGTGTGGTAATAACACCGCCTTCAATCGCATGGTGCTACAGAGGCTGGTGCAGACAGCCCATCACTGATTGGTATGGTAATAACACCGCCTTCAATCGCATGGTGCTACAGAGGCTGGTGCAGACAGCCCATCACTACTTGGTGTGGTAATAACACCGCCTTCAATCGCATGGCGCTACAGAGGCTGGTGCAGACAGCCCATCACTGATTGGTATGGTAATAACACCGCCTTCAATCACATGGTGCTACAGAGGGTGGTGAGGACAGCCCATCACTGATTGGTATGGTAATAACACCGCCTTCAATCGCATGGTGCTACAGAGGCTGGTGCAGACAGCCCATCACTACTTGGTGTGGTAATAACACCGCCTTCAATCGCATGGCGCTACAGAGGCTGGTGCAGACAGCCCATCACTACTTGGTGTGGTAATAACACCGCCTTCAATCGCATGGTGCTACAGAGGCTGGTGCAGACAGCCCATCACTGATTGGTATGGTAATAACACCGCCTTCAATCACATGGTGCTACAGAGGGTGGTGAGGACAGCCCATCACTGCTTGGTATGGTAATAACACCGCCTTCAATCACATGGTGCTACAGAGGGTGGTGAGGACAGCCCATCACTGCATGTTATGGTAATAGCACTGCCTTCAATCACATGGTGCTACAGAGGCTGGTGCTGACAGCCCAGTACATCACTGGGTGACGAGCTGCCTGCCATCCAGGACCTCCTCATCAGGCGGTGTGAAAGGAAGGCCCGGAAAATGGCGAATGACTCCAACCACCCAAGCCATAGACTGTTCTCTCTGCTTCCGCATGGCAAGCAACACCGGTGAATCAAGTCTGACACCAACAGGCTCCTTACCAGTTTCTATCCCCAAGCAATGCGACTAATAAATAGCTAATTAAATAGCTGACAAAACGGCCACACGGACGATCTGAATTGACCCTTGTATTTTATTATTTATTATGCACTGTCTCTATGCACACTCACAGGGCCCTACACACTTACACACACTGTCACTCCAACACACACACACACACACACACACACACACACACACACACACACACACACACACACACACACACACACACACACACACACACACGCACACACGCACACACACACACACACACACACACACACACACACACACACACACACACACACACACACACACACACACACTCCATCATTTGATCACTCACACATAATATGAACGTAAATGTATATTTATTACTGACAACACACACGCATACTCACTCACATGCTGCTACTCTGTTTATCATATGACTTAGTCACCTAGGTCATATGATCAACATACTCTACATGGCCAAAAGTATGTGGACACCCCTTCAAATAAGTGTATTCGGCAATTTCAGCCACACCTGTTGCTGACTGGTGTATACAATTGAGCTCGCAGCCATGCAATTTCCATAGACAAACATTGGCAGTAGAAGGGCCTTACTGAAGAGCTCAGTGACTTTCAACCTGGCACCGTCATAGGATGCAACACTCACTACCGAGTTCCAAACTGCCTCTGGAAGCAAAATCAGCACAATAACTGTTCATCGGGAGCTTTGTGAAATGGGTTTCCATGGCCGAGCAGCAGCACACAAGCCTGAGACCACCATGCATAATGCAAAGAGTCGGATGAAGTGGTGTAAAGCCACCATTGAACTATGGAGCAGTGGAAACGCGTTCTTCTGGAGTGAATCCATAGTGTCAACTGTAAAGTTTGGTGGAGGAGGAATAATGGTCTGAGGATGTTTTCATGGTTCGGACTAGGCCCCTTAGTTCCTGTTAAGGGACATCTTAAAGTTACAGCATACAATGACATTCGAGACAATACTGTTATTCCTACTTTGTGACAACAGTTTGGGGAAGGATCTTTCCTGTTTCAGCATGACAATGCCCCCATGCACAAAACGAGGTCCACATAGACATTTTTTTCAAGATCGGTGTGGAAAAACTTGACTGGCCTGCACAGAGCCCTGACCTCAACCCCATCGAACACCTTTGGGATGAATTGGAACGAGAACTGCAAGCCATGCCTAAAAACCCAACATCAGTGCTCGACCTCACTAATACTCTTGTTGCTGAATGGAAGCAAGCCCCTGCAGCAATGTTCCAACATCTAGTGGAAAGCCTTCCCGTAAGACTGGAGGCTGTTAAATCAAATCAAATCAAATTGTATTTGTCACATACACATGGTTAGCAGATGTTAATGCGAGTGTAGCGAAATGCTTGTGCTTCTAGTTCCGACAATGCAGTAATAATAATCGCATGGTGCTACAGATGCAAAGGGGGGACCAACTGCATATTGATGCCCATGATTTTGGAATGAGATGTTTGAGGAGCAAGTGTCCACAAACTTTTCGTTATGTAGTGTGTGTGTGTGTGTGTGTGTGTGTGTGTGTGTGTGTGTGTGTGTCTTTGTGTTTTTTAAAGACCTTGATTTGTTGAACCACACAGAATTTAAAACCCTCTATAAAGAATATTTTGTTAAGGTTGCACTCATATCCAGCCTTGAATCTGTCCTTGAATACATCCCTAACACAAGCATTACCCAGCAACAGTACAAAGGAAACAGAATGGTTTTAGTTAAGACTGATCTGGAGCCAGTTTTAGTTACAGTCTGATATTGAGCCAGGTTTAGTTACAGTCTGATATGGAGCCAGGTTTAGTTACAGTCTGATATGGAGCCAGGTTTAGTTACAGTCAGATATGGAGCCAGGTTTAGTTACAGTCTGATATGGAGCCAGGTTTAATTAAGACTGATCTGATGCTAGGTTTAATATGGACCAACTCCATGTGAATCCCCATGATTTTGGAATGAGATGTTTGAAGAGCAGGTGTCCACATACACTACATGGACAAAGTATCTAATGTTTATCTATCATTCTAGTATCCCTGTAAATATGGTACTGGAACTGGCCTTGTACACTACACTCAGTGGTAAGTGTTGCTGACAGAGCTTATCAACATGTGGGGAGGAGAGAGAGAGAGAGAGAGAGAGAGAGAGAGAGAGAGAGAGAGAGAGAGAGAGAGAGAGAGAGAGAGAGAGAGAGAGGAAGAATACACTCTCAAATATACCATTCTATCTCTCTCCCTCTCTCTCAGCACCAGACCAGGGTTTTAGACAGCAGAAGGGATAAAGCAACTATTGAAGCAGCTATTGAAGCAGCTATTGAAGCATTCCCAAAAGATCCCTACTTCTATTCAAAAAGGTTTTCCTCCTCCTCTGATGTTTTCAATTATTCATGACAGAGACCTTTCTACTGTTGTGTTGCAATCTCACACACACACACACACACACACACACACACACACACACACACACACACACACACACATAAAGCATATACACACTCTCTTTCCGGTGTTTATGTTTTGTATTTCTAACCAGGCTTTCATAAGCATCATATATCCCATTCTTCCAGCTGGAAAAGTGCATTAATATCTGCAGACAGCTGGTGTTTCTTAGGACGGTTTGACTTGAACCAGGACAAATCTGGTCCTAATGGATGGTTGGGGTCAAAGACCTTCTGACTTGTTGAAATCACTTGTTGTTTTGTGCTGATCATGTGCTCTGGGAGAAGTGTGTGTAGGAGGGATGTCAGAAATAACAGAAGGTTAGCTCCTGCGTGGATTTGTGGGTAAGAGCATGACATCACGGGTTCAAACACAAAAGGTTCAAGATCACATACTGAAAATGTATGTTCTCACTGTAAGTTATAACGCAGAAAATAAGTTACGTAAGTATTATTTAATGGGAAATCAGCGATTGGTACATTCATTTTTGAACTATTAAATATGATTTTGACCTCATGCATGGTCGAGCCTTGTATTCATAGCTCCGTCATTTGAGTGGTTCCCTTCCTTCCAGCCCCCAAATCATCAGCTGTTTACCACAAAAGGCCTTCATTATTCCACTGCCTCTTCAACACATTCCTCTGGATCCCAGCCTCTGTAATACAGTATCACCCAGGACACACAGCTAATGAATATGGTAATACTTTGACCCTTGCAACTCCTGTGACTCAAAGCAGACAGAATCTGAATTAAATATGTCCGTGATTAAACTCTAAAATAATTTAATCAGGCCAATATGATAGAGGTCATCGAAGGCATCCACAGGGTCTCATAGAAGTGTGTGTGTGTGTGTGTGTGTGTGTGTGTGTGTATGTGTGTTTGTTTGTGTGTGTGTGTGTGTGTGTGTGTGTATGTGTGTTTGTTTGTGTGTGTGTGTGTGGGTGCGTGCGTGCGTGTGTGTGTGTGTGTGTGTGTTTGTGTGCGTGAGTATGAGTGAGTGAGTGTGTGTGTGTGTGTGTGTGTGTGTGTGTGTGTGTGTGTGTGTGTGTGTGTGTGTGTGTGTGTGCGTTTATGTGTGTGTGTGTGTGTGTGTCTTTAACTGACTCAGGAGAGGTAACATAGTATCACAGTCAACATGCAGTCTGTTAACCTTTAAAACACTCCATTAAATATACACCAATGGGACTGGAGAAAGAGTTTTACCACAAAGATACAAGAGGCTACAGTCCACACACACACACCCACACACAGACACACACACACGCACGCACACACACACACACACATACACACACACACACACACACACACACACCTGCCGGTATATGCTTGTGTGGGAGGTTCTGAATACTTAGCAGTAGCTTATAGCAATGGGATTAGCCTTTAGTTCGTTGGTGGGAGCATCTCCTCAGCCTCTAGGCTGTATCGTGTGTCTCTGTGTGTGATCCAGCACATCTTTATGTATTCTGGACAAAAATATAAACGCAAGCAATTTCAAGATGTTCCCTGAGTTCATATCAGTTCATATGAGGAAACCAGTCAATAAAAATAAAACAAATGATGGCTTAACACATGACTGGGAATACTGATACGCTGGTCACCGATAGCTTTTTAACAAACGGTAGGGGCATGGATCAGAAAACCCGGCAGTATCTGGTGTGACTACCTCTTGCCACGTGAAGTTAATCAGGCTGTTGATTGTGGCCTATGTAATGTTGTTCCACTCCTCTTCCACGGCTGTGTGAAGTTGCTGGATATTGGCGGGAACTGGAACACGCTGTCGTACACGTCGGCCCAGAGCATCCCGAACATGCTCAATGGGTGACATGTCTGGAGAGTGCTCAGGTCATGGAAGAACTGGGATGTTTTCAGCTTCCAGGAATTGTGCACAGATCCTTGCGACATGGGGCCCTGCAATATCATGATCAAACATGAGGTGATGGTGGCAGATGAACGACTCGACAACGGGCCTCAGGATCTCGTCACGGTATCTCTGTGCATTTAAAATGCCATCCATCAAATGCAATTGTGTTCATTGTCCGTAGGTTATGCCTGCCTATACCATAACCCCACCACCACCATGGGGCACACTGTTCACAACATTGACATCAGCAAACTGTTCGCCCACACAACAACATACACGTGGACATTCCTGCAGTCAGCATGCCAATTTCACTCCCCTCAAAATTATAGATGTTTGTGGCAATGTGTTTTTTTGACAAAACTGCACATTTTAGAGTGGACTTCTATTGTCCCAAGCACGAGTTGCACCTGCGTAATGATCATGCTGTGGATGGATTATCTTGGCAAAGGAGAAATGCTCAGTAACAGGGATGTAAACATATTTGTGCACAACATTTGAGAGAAATAAGCATTTTTTTGTGCGTGAGGAACATTTCTGGTATCGTTTATTTCAGCTCATGAAACATGGGACCAACACTTTACATGTTGTGTTTATATTACGGTTCAGTATAGAATGATGATGATATTTTTGTTCAGTGTGTGTCTGAGAGTGTGAATCCCTCTTTTTGTGTTCCTGTATCTCTGCTACCGTTTGGCTGACGAGCAGTGTACTAACCCTTCACACACACAAATAAAAAATAAACACAAACACACACACACAAATAAACAATAAACACAAACACACACACACAAATAAACACATTAACACAACAAAAACACATAAACAATAACCACAAACAAACACACAAATAAAAACACACAAACACATTAACATATAAACACACACACACATACACACACACACACCTAAACACACAAACATGTAAACTAGACGTTCAGTACTGTGGCAGAGAGACGTGACATCGGGCCTAGACGTTCAGTACTGTGGCAGAGAGGAGACGTGACATCAGGCCTAGACGTTCAGTACTGTGGCAGAGAGATGTGACATCAGGCCTAGACGTTCAGTACTGTGGCAGAGAGACGTGACATCGGGCCTAGACGTTCAGTACTGTGGCAGAGAGACGTGACATCGGGCCTAGACGTTCAGTACTGTGGCAGAGAGGAGACGTGACATCAGGCCTAGACGTTCAGTACTGTGGCAGAGAGTAGTGACATCGGGCCTAGACGTTCAGTACTGTGGCAGAGAGATGTGACATCAGGCCTAGACGTTCAGTACTGTGGCAGAGAGACGTGACATCGGGCCTAGACGTTCAGTACTGTGGCAGAGAGACGTGACATCGGGCCTAGACGTTCAGTACTGTGGCAGTCTGGAGCAGCTCTGAGAACTGAACGTTCACTTCAGACACAACACACACAAACACACACACACACACACACACACACACACACACACCCGTTCCATGTTTTAAGGCTTGGCTGGAACAGCGGTCTGTCATCTGAAGGAACCATGTGATACTGTTTGATAGACTGGAAGGAACCATGTGATACTGTGTGATAGACTGGAAGGAACCATGTGATACTGTGTGATAGACTGGAAGGAACCATGTGATACTGTTTGATAGACTGGAAGGAACCATGTGAAACTGTGTGATAGACTGGAAGGAACCATGTGATGCTGTGTGATAGACTGGACACTGTGTGATAGACTGGAAGGAACCATGTGATGCTGTGTGATAGACTGGAAGGAACCATGTGAAACTGTGTGATAGACTGGAAGGAACCATGTGATACTGTGTGATAGACTGGAAGGAACTATGTGAAACTGTGTGATAGACTGGAAGGAACTATGTGATACTGTGTGATAGACTGGAAGGAACCATGTGATGCTGTGTGATAGACTGGAAGGAACCATGTGATGCTGTGTGATAGACTGGACACTGTTTGATAGACTGGAAGGAACCATGTGATACTGTGTGATAGACTGGAAGGAACCATGTGATACTGTGTGATAGACTGGAAGGAACCATGTGATGCTGTGTGATAGACTGGAAGGAACCATGTGAAACTGTGTGATAGACTGGAAGGAACCATGTGAAACTGTGTGATAGACTGGAAGGAACCATGTGATACTGTGTGATAGCCTGGAAGGAACTATGTGAAACTGTGTGATAGACTGGAAGGAACCATGTGATGCTGTGTGATAGACTGGAAGGAACCATGTGATGCTGTGTGATAGACTGGAAGGAACCATGTGAAACTGTGTGATAGACTGGAAGGAACCATGTGATACTGTGTGATAGACTGGAAGGAACTATGTGAAACTGTGTGATAGACTGGAAGGAACTATGTGATACTGTGTGATAGACTGGAAGGAACCATGTGATGCTGTGTGATAGACTGGAAGGAACCATGTGATGCTGTGTGATAGACTGGACACTGTTTGATAGACTGGAAGGAACCATGTGATACTGTGTGATAGACTGGAAGGAACCATGTGATACTGTGTGATAGACTGGAAGGAACCATGTGATACTGTGTGATAGACTGGAAGGAACCATGTGATACTGTTTGATAGACTAGATGCCACTGTGAACTGTCAACCTAGCCAGGGATACAGTGTGTGTGTTTGTGTGTGTGTGTGTGTGTACCTGCATGCATTCATTCCTTCACTGTGTTTTTCTCTGATAGACTGGATCTATGATAGACTGGATCTATGATAGACTGGATCTCTGACAGACTGGATCTATGATAGACTGGATCTATGATAGACTGGATCTCTGACAGACTGGATCTATGATAGACTGGATCTCTGATAGATTGGATCTCTGATAGACTGGATCTATGATAGACTGGATCTATGATAGACTGGATCTATGATAGACTGGATCTCTGATAGACTGGATCTCTGATAGACTGGATCTATGATAGACTGGATCTATGATAGACTGGATCTCTGATAGACTGGATCTATGATAGACTGGATCTCTGATAGAGTGGATCTATGATAGACTGGTTTTGGGAAACTGCAATAGAGGGTTTTGGGGCAGAGTGTATGTGTGTGTGTGTGTGTGTGTGTGTGTGTGTGTGTGTGTGTGTGTGTGTGTGTGTGTGTGTGTGTGTGTGTGTTAATACCACTGTGTGATGGACTGAAAGCTAGTGTGTCGTATCAAACTAACCAGACTTACCGTAGAGAGTTGTGATGCACCGGCTACATTTACACAGGCAGCACAAATCTGATCTTTGCCCATTTACTATTAACTGTGATTGGTCCAAAAACCATTTTGAATTGGACTGTGATTGATCTCTACAGCGGAAGACCAGTCTGGATTGGACTGTGATTGATCTCTCCAGTGGAAGACCAGTCTGGATTGGACTGTGATTGATCTCTATAGAGGAAGACCAGTCTGGATTGGACTGTGATTGATCTCTCCAGTGGAAGACCAGTCTGGATTGGACTGTGATTGATCTCTCCAGTGGAAGACCAGTCTGGATTGGATTGTGATTGATCTATCCAGTGGAAGACCAGTCTGGATTGGACTGTGATTGATCTCTCCAGTGGAAGACCAGTCTGGATTGGACTGTGATTGATCTCTCCAGTGGAAGACCAGTCTGGATTGGACTGTGATTGATTTCTACAGAGGAAGACCATTCTGGATTGGACTGTGATTGATCTCTAAAGTGGAAGACCAGTCTGGATTGGACTGTGATTGACTTCCTGTGTAAATACAGCCAGAGAGTCTCCGTTGTGCTCCACTGTGTGATCCAGGAAAGAAGACATGTAACATAAAGTGACACAGTACAGTAGAAAGTAGCACCGCGGTTCCCAAGCTTGGGGTCGGGGTCCCCTGTGAACATTTGTTATCGAACAAATTACGTTTTTTTTTCTCTTGGAATTGGTGTAGAATACAGCAGTTTAGTGTCAAACAAAATACACTATTAGAATGGGGTTTTATGTCAGGTAGCCTTGGTTAAGACAGTTAAGTCAGTAACCCAAAGGTCGCCGGTTCGAATCCGAGAGCTGACGAGGTGATAAATCTGCCGAGGTGCCCTTTGAGCAAAGGCCCTTAACCCTAATTTCTCCTGTAAGTGTGAGAGCATCTGGTAAATTACATACATGTACATTATCAAGTGTCGGGACAAGCCTGCAAGACCATTTAGTGAATATAAAACATATAAACATGAACTGGGGAATGTTCTAGTGTCAGGTTGAAGTTGTCTGCTGTAAAACTCCTGGAGTACCACAACACAAAACTAAAGTGCAACAACACATCTGGCATTACTAACGAGATTAAAAAAGCAACATCCTCAGTATCTAAATAGATATGATAATTAGTAACGTTTACTTCTTTAAAGTAGAGTCACTTCAATGGCGGATTGTGTTTTAACACGCACACACAGGTGTGGATTCGCTAGTTGAGCATCGATGAGCATCTCACACATCAAGCAGACACATGTTCACACAGATGGTATCGTTATCTGGACGTGTGTGTGTGTGTGTGTTCTGACAGACGGTCTTATGATCTGGATGTGTGTGTGTGTGTGTGTGTGTGTGTGTGTGTGTGTGTGTGTGTGTGTGTGTGTGTGTGTGTGTGTGTGTGTGTGTGTGTGCGTGTGTGTGTGTGTGTGTGTGTGCGTACGTGTGTTCTGACAGATGGTCTTATTATCTGGATGTGTGTGTGTGTGTGTGTGTGTGTGTGTGTGTGTGTGTGTGTGTGTGTGTGTGTGTGTGTGTGTGTGTGTGTGTGTGTGTGTGTGTGTGTGTGTGTGTGTGTGCGTGTGTTCAGACAGACGACCTCGTTACCTGGATGGGACCCAGCTGCTCCTGATGTAATTTTCCCAGTAGAACGAGGCCTTGTTCATTATGGATCAAATGGTGGACAACAGGTGTTTTTGGGAATGTAAATTAACACTTCCTATTGGACCAGCTCATCAGATGACACTATCTCTACTGCACTCCACACTTCCCTTTCCCACCTGGAAAAATGGGAAACCTATGTACTGTATGTAGGAAAAGGAGGGCCGAACAGGCCCCCATTAACATCGATGGGACTGTAGTGGAGTGGGTCGAGAGTTTCAAGTTCCGTGGTGTCCACATCACCAATGAACTATCATGGTCCAAACACACCCAAGACAGTCATGAAGAGGGCAAGACAACACCTTTTCCCCCTCAGGAGACTGAAAAGATTTGGCATGGGTCCCCAGATCCTCAAAAAGTTATACAGCTGCACCATCGAGAGCATCCTGACCGGTTGCATCACTGCCTAGTATGGCAACTGATCGGTATCTGACGTAAGGCACTACAGAGGGTAGTGTATACGGCCCAGTACATCACTGAGGCTGAGCTTCCTGCCATCCAGGACCTCTATACCAGGCGGTGTCAAAGGAAGGCCCAAAAAAGTGTCAAAGACTCCAAATCATAGACTGTTCTCTCTGCTACCGCTTGGCAAGCGGTACCGGAGTGCCAAGTCTGAGATCAAAAGGCTCAGCTTCTACTCCCAAGCCATCAGACTGCTTAACAATTATTCAAATGGCCACTATTTACAGTTTTCACCCCCCATGGCATTTTTCCTATTTTGTTGCATTACAACCTGTAATATAATTTACATTTTAATTTGGATTTTATGTAATGGACATACACATAAAAGTCCACATTGGTGAATTGAAATTTAAAAAAATACTTGTTTCAAACAATCGAAAAAATTAAAAAACGAAAAGTGGTGAGTGCATATGTATTCACCCCCTTTGCTATGAAGCCCCTAAATATGATCTGGTTCAACCAATTACCTTCAGAACTCAAATAATTTGTTAAATAAAGTCCAGCTGTAATATATGCAATATAAGTGTCACATGATCAGTCACATGATGTCAGTATATATGCATCTGTTCTGAAAGGCCACAGAGTACGTAACACCACCAAGCAAGTGGCACTATGAAGACCAAGGAGCTTTCCAAACAGGTCAGGGACAAAGTTGTGGAGAAGTACAGATCAGGGTTGGGTTATAAAAAAAGATCTGAATCTTTGAACATCCCACAGAGCGTATATTAAATCCATTATAATAAAATGGAAAGAATATGGCACCACAATAAACCTGCCAAGAGAGGGCCACCACCCACCAAAACTCACGAACCAGACAATGAGGGAATTAATCAGAGGCAACAAGGAGACCAAAATGGGTAGGGGGCAGTATTTTGATGTCCGGATGAAAAGCGTGCCCAAAGTAAACTGCCTGTTACTCAGGCCCAGAAGCTATGATATGCATATAATTGGTAGATTTGGATAGAAAACACTCTAAAGTTTCTGAAATTGTTAACATAATGTCTATGAATATAACAGAACTGATATGGCAGGCGAAACCCCGAGGACAAACCATCCCCCAAAAAAACAATTTTCATCCTACCACTGTTTCCAATGGCTGTCATTTTTATCATCAGGCAAAAAATACTCCCAGATTGCAGTTCCTAGGGCTTCCACGATGTCAACAGTATTTAGAAAGAGTTTAATGCTTGTTTTAGGAAAAATAAGCTAGAAATTGTAGTTTTTCTAGGAGAGCGCATTCTTTGTTGTTTATCTCCGGTAAAGACAATAACGATTCTCCGTCTTAAAATGTATCATTTATTTACGTATTAGGGTACCTGAGGTTTGATTATAAACGTTGTTTGACTTGTTTGGAGAAGTTTACTGGTACCGTTTGGGATTCATTTTGTATGTATTTTGATGGAGGGAAACTGGGTGGATTATTGACTGAAGCGCGCCAGATAAACTGAGTTTTTGGGGATATAAAGAAGGACATTATCAAACAAAAGGACCATTTGTGATGTATCTGGGACCTTTTGGAGTGCAAACAGAAGAAGATCATCAAAGGTAAGCCATTTCTTATATTGCTATTTCTGACTTTCGTGGCGCACCTGCTTTGTTGAAATATGTTTTTCATGGATTTGTATGCGGGGTGCTGTCCTCAGATAATCGCATGGTGTGTTTTCGCCGTAAAGCCTTTTCGAAATCTGACACAGCGGCTGGATTAACAAGAAGTTAAGCTTTATTTTGATGCATAACACATGTGTTTTCATGAATGTTAAATATTTATATTTTTGCAATTTGTATTTCGCGCTCTGCAATTTCACCGGATGTTGTCGAGGCCATAATTAACATCCATCATTTTTCTGATTATTTATATGTATTGCGCGTCCTCCAAGTTCCCCGGAAGTTGTCGACAGGTGCACGTCTAACCCCAAGTTCCCCGGAAGTTGTCGACAGGTGCACGTCTAACCCCAAGTTCCCCGGAAGTTGTCGACAGGTGCACGTCTAACCCCAAGTTCCCCGGAAGTTGTCGACAGGTGCACGTCTAACCCCAAGTTCCCCGGAAGTTGTCGACAGGTGCACGTCTAACCCCAAGTTCCCCGGAAGTTGTCGACAGGTGCACGTCTAACCCCAAGTTCCCCGGAAGTTGTCGACAGGTGCACGTCTAACCCCAATTTCCAGGGTGTAAGGCAACACAACACACACACACACTTGGAAAAATACCAAGTGGGTGAATACTTTCACAAGCCACTGTACATTGACCCCCTTTGTTTTTACACTGCTGCTACTCTGTGGTGATGATGATGATCATGGCGATATTAATGATGAGGATGATGATGTTGGTGATGAAGGTGGTGATGATAATGGCGATATTAATGATGATGATGATGATAGTGGTGATGAAGATGGTGGTGATGAGGATGATGATGATGTTAATATTAATGATGTTGACGATGATATTAATGATGATATTAATGATGATGGTGATGATGATGATGAAGGTGGTGAGGATTTTTCCCATTTGTCCCTTCTTCTCTTCACTTTCCGTTTCCTCCCTTCATTTCCTCCTTCCCTGCCTCATCTCTTCCCTCCCTGCCTCATCTCTTCCCTCTCTGCCTCATCTATTCCCTCCCTCCCTGCCTCATCTCTTCCCTCTCTGCCTCATCTCTTCCCTCCCTGCCTCATCTCTTCCCTCCCTCCTATGATACTTCCATCTATGTTTAGTAGAGGCAGACCAACAAACTCCACCTCCCAAATGTTTAAGGATGAAGCATTATCAGGCACCCAAGCATGAAGACACCAAATGGACTATTTGACTTCTTTTTTTGGCCAGTTATCTGTATTTTCAGGGACACACCATTGGCTCTCCTGATTTTCTGCTCTCCTAAAAACATCAGAGAAAATTGGTTAGTGAGAATATCCATAAAAAAAATCTATTAGCCTATTCAGTAAATGATGTACTGAAAGTAAATAACACACACATACATACACACACACACACACACACACACACACACACACACACACACACACACACACACACACACACACACACACACACACTCATTCAGAACTATATTCAGAATTTTAGTCTCTGTTCTGGTCGATATCAATCAATCATATCGATTGATTGATTACTATGCACCTCCAGATATAAGGTGTGTGTGTGTGTGTGTGTGTCCGTGTGTGTGTGTGTCCGTGTGTGTGTGTGTTTTCTTGGTGAACTGGAGAGATATTGATTATTCATACATCATGTATTTAAACTTCAACTTTCAATCAATTTGTTTTAATGTATCAGTTTGTATGCCGCTGTTGGCAAGTCTTTGTCATTCACAAAATCGCTGTTTCCTCAAACACACACACTCACTCACACACACACACACACACACACACACACACACACACACACACACACGCAGACACATAGACACACACACACACTAACACGCAGACACAAAGACACACACACACACTCACACGCAGACACATAGACACACACACACACACACTCACACGCAGACACATAGACACACACACACTCACACGCTGACACATAGACACACACACACACACACATGCACTCACACGCAGACACATAGACACACACACACTCACACGCAGACACATAGACACACACACACACTCACACGCAGACACACACACACACACACACACACTCACACGCAGACACGTAGACACACAAACACAGACAGAGACACACACACACACACCAGACGCACAGACACACCAGCACACGCACACACATACACACTCAATTCCATTTAAGAGATTTATTGGCATGGGAAACATGTGTCAACATTGCCAAAGCAAGTGAAATAGATAATAAACAAAAGTGAAACAAACAATAAAAAGTTATCAGTTCCAAAATAATAAAGACAATTGAAATGTCGATATACAGTGTTGAAATTATATGCACATTTTTAAAGTAGAAAAATGGAAAATAAATAAATGTAAATATAGTTTGTATTTACAATGGTGTTTGTTCTTCACTGGTTGCCCTTTTCTCGTGGCAACAGGTCACAAATCTGTCTGCAGTGATGACACACTGTGGAATTTCACCCAGTAGATATGGGAGTTTATCAAAATTGGATTTGTTTTCGAATTCTTTGTGGATCTGTGTAATCTGAGGGAAATATGTCTCTCTAATATGGTCATAAATTGGGCAGGAGGTTAGGAAGTGCAGCTCAGTTTCCATCTCATTTTGTGGGCAGTGAGCACATAGCCTGTCTTCTCTTGAGAGCCATGTCTGCCTACGGCGGCCTTTCTCAATAGCAAGGCTATTCTCACTGAGTCTGTAGTCAAAGCTTTCCTTAAGTTTGGGTCAGTCACAGTGGTCAGGTATTCTGCCACTTTGTACTCTCTGTTTAGGGCCAAATAGCTTTCTAGTTTGCTCTGTTTGGTTTGTTAATTCTTTCCAATGTGTCAAGTAATTATTTTTTGTTATCTCAAGATTTGGTTGCGTCTTATTGTGTTGCTGTCCTTGGGCTCTGTGGGGTGTGTTTGTGTTAGTGAACAGAGCCCCAGGACCATCTTGCTTAGGGGATTCTTCACCAGGTTCATCTCTCTGTAGGTGATGGCTTTGTTATGAAAGGTTTGGGAATCACTTCCTTTTAGGTGGTTGTAGTATTTAACGTCTATTTTCTGGATGTTGATAATTAGTTGGTTTCAGCCTAATTCTGTTCTGCATGCATTATTTGGTGTTTTACATTTTACACAGGATATTTTTGCAGGATTCTGCATGCAGAGTCTCAATTTGGTGTTTGTCCCATTTAGTGAATTATTGGTTGGTGAGCGGACCCCAGACCTAACAAACATAAAGGCCAATGGGCTCTATGACTGATTCAAGTATTTATAGCCAAATCCTAATTGGTATGTTGAAATTTATGTTCCTTTTGATGGCATAGAATGACCTTCTTTCCTTGTCTCTCAGCTCGTTCACAGCTTTGTGTAAGTTACCTGTGGCGCTGATGTTTAGGCCAAGGTATTTATAGTTTTTTTGTGTGCTCTAGGGCATTGGTGTCTAGATGGAATTTGTATTTGTGGTCTTTGCGACTGGACCTTTTTTGGAACACCATTATTTTTGTCTAACTGAGATTCACTGTCAGGACTCAGGTCTGGCAGAATCTGTGCACAATACCTAGATGCTGCTGTATGCCCTCCTTGGTTTGGAACAGATCTAGGTGCTGCTGTAGGCCCTCCTTGGTTGGGAACAGATCTAGGTGCTGCTGTAGGACCTCCTTGGTTGGGAACAGATCTAGGTGCTGCTGTAGGACCTCCTTGGTTGGGAACAGATCTAGGTGCTGCTGTAGGACCTCCTTGGTTGGGAACAGATCTAGGTGCTGCTGTAGGCCCTCCTTGGTTGGGAACAGATCTAGGTGCTGCTGTAGGACCTCCTTGGTTGGGAACAGATCTAGGTGCTGCTGTAGGACCTCCTTGGTTGGGAACAGATCTAGGTGCTGCTGTAGGACCTCCTTGGTTGGGAACAGATCTAGGTGCTGCTGTAGGACCTCCTTGGTTGGGAACAGATCTAGGTGCTGCTGTAGGACCTCCTTGGTTTGGAACAGATCTAGGTGCTGCTGTAGGCCCTCCTTGGTTGGGAACAGATCTAGATGCTGCTGTAGGCCGTCCTTGGTTTGGAACAGATCTAGGTGCTGCTGTAGGCCCTCCTTGGTTGGGGACAGATCTAGGTGCTGCTGTAGGACCTCCTTGGTTGGTGACAGAAGCACCAGATCATCAGCAAACAGTAGACATTTGACTTCAGATTCTAGTAGGGTGAGGCCGGGTGCTGCAGACTGTTCCAGTGCCCTCGCCAATTCATCAATATATATGTTGAAGAGGATGGGGCTTAAGCTGCATCCCTGTCTCACCCCACGACGCTGTGTGAAGAAATGTGTGTATTTTTTGCCAATTTTAACCGTACACTTGTTGTTTATGTACATGGATTTTTTTAATGACATATGTTTATCCCCCAACACCACTTTCCATCAATTTGTATAGGAGACCCTCATGCCAAACTGAGTGAAAACTGTCTTGAAATCAACAAAGTATGCGAAGACTTTACTTTATTTTTGGTTTGTTTGTTGGCCCATTAAGGTGTGCAGGTTGAATATGTGGTCTGTTGTACGGCAATTCGGTTAAAAAAAAAGACAATTTGACATTTGCACAGTACATTGTTTTCGCTGAGGAAATGTATGAGTCTGCTGTTAATGATAATGCAGAGGATTTTCCCAATATTGCTGTTGACGCATATCCCACGGTAGTTATTGGGGTCAAATTTGTCTCCACTTTTATGGATTGTGGTGATCAGTCTTTGGTTCCAAATATTGGGGAAGATGCCAGAGCTGAAAATGATGTAAAAGAGTTTAAGCATAGCCAATTGGAATTTGTGGTCTGTGTATTTTATAATTTCATTTGGGATACCATCAACACCACAGGCCTTTTTGGGTTGGAGGGTTTTTATTTTGTCCTGTAGTTCATTCAATGTTATTGTAGAATCCAGTGTGTTCTGGTAGTCTTTAATAGTTGATTCTAAGATGTATGTTTGATCATGTGTATGTTTTTGCTGTTTGTTCTTTGTTTTTCAGCCAAAAAGATTGGAGAAGTGGTTTACCCATACATCTCCTTTTTGGATAAATAACTCTCCGTGTTGTTGTTTGTTTAGAGTTTTACAATTGTCCCAGAAGTGGTTAGATTCTATAGATTCTTCAATTACATTGAGCTGATTTCTGACCAGTATTTCTGTATGGGTTTTAGTGATTCACCATAGTGAAGGCGTAGACTCAGGTTTTCCGGGTCTCTATGTTTTTTGATTGGACAGGTATCTCAATTTCTTTTTCAGGTTTTTGCATTCTTCATCAAACCATTTGTCATTGATGTTCATTTTCTTCGGTTGACTGTTTACATTCGTTTCTTCACATTTTCTTGTATTTATTGGGAAGCTGAGAGGTCAAATATACAATGTAGGTTTTCTTCTGCTAAGTTCACACCTTCACTATTATAGAACGGATTGAATTTGTTGATGCCTTGTATTTTTTGGTAGATTTCCACAATCATTTCCTTCCATCTATTGCATTTCTTAAATATTATTCAGTTCCTTTGGCTTTGATGCCTCATGATAGAGGCTAGCTCTGTTCAAGTAGAGTGTGATTTTGCTGTGATCTGAGAGGGTTGTCAGTGAACTGACTGTGAATGCCATGAGTGTATCTCTCTCTCTCTCTCTCTCTCTCTGTCTTTATAACATCAGACCCACAGGAGCCGACACGGACCGTAGGGTCACTTCCTCATACCCATAATCCTCAGCGAGAGGTCAGGGGTCAGGCACTAATACCTTTAGTTGTGTCTCTGAGGAAGTGGTCTGTTTTGAGAAACAGAAGAGTTAGAACCACAAGGTCGATGAGAACTATAACACAGAGGAAACTGAGGGGTCGGAAAAACAAACACACACACACACGCACACACACGCACACACACGCACACACACACACACACACACGCACACACACACGCACACGTCTGTGTGCGTGCATGTGTTTGTGCGCATGCATGCGTGTGTACGTTTGTGTGTATCTGTGTGTGTGTGTGAGCTACTGTGTGAGCTACTGATACTGAATCTGTCTCTAAAACTCTGTCATTGATAGTTGATCTGACAGTACCATCTGGTTCAGTGAACTAAAACAGCTCAGTGTTTCATCTGAACACTTTTGAAATGCATCAAGTTAAACACCTTTCATTTATTGTCTTTGAAACAATTAGGTCAGACAAGTTTGTCATCTCAGACAATATCCTTACCGCGTTCCAAATGGCTCCCTGTTCCCTGTATAGTGCATTCCTTTTGACCAGGGAATAGGGCGCTATTTTGTAGAGAAAAGAGCTGTTGTAATGTTTTAATATGGTCAGGCACTCTAGAATCCATGTGATATTGTCAATATTTTCAGGCACTCTATAATCTTTTAAGTTTATTTCATAATGTCAGGCACTCTAGAATCTTTGTGATATATTTAATATGGTCAGGGACTCTAGAATCCTTGTGATATCTTTAATATGGTCAGGGACTCTAGAATCCTTGTGATATCTTTAATATGGTCAGGGACTCTAGAATCCTTGTGATATATTTAATATGGTCAGGGACTCTAGAATCCTTGTGATATATTTAATATGGTCAGGGACTCTAGAATCCTTGTGATATATTTAATATGGTCAGGGACTCTAGAATCCTTGTGATATCTTTAATATGGTCAGGGACTCTAGAATCCTTGTGATATCTTTAATATGGTCAGGGACTCTAGAATCCTTGTGATATCTTTAATATGGTCAGGGACTCTAGAATCCTTGTGATATATTTCATATGGTCAGGGACTCTAGAATCCTTGTGATATCTTTAATATGGTCAGCCACTCGAATCCTTGTGATAGTTTTCATATTGTCAGCCACTCTAGAATCCTTGTGATATCTTTAATATGGTCAGCCACTCTAGAATCCTTGTGATATCTTTAATATGGTCAGCCACTCTAGAATCCTTGTGATATATTTAATATGGTCAGGGACTCTAGAATCCTCGTGATATCTTTAATATGGTCAGTGACTCTAGAATCCTTATGATATATTTAAAATGGTCAGGGACTCTAGAATCCTTGTGATAGTTTTCATATTGTCAGCCACTCTAGAATCCTTGTGATATCTTTAATATGGTCAGCCACTCTAGAATCCTTGTGATATCTTTAATATGGTCAGCCACTCTAGAATCCTTGTGATATCTTTAATATGGTCAGCCACTCTAGAATCCTTGTGATATCTTTAATATGGTCAGCCACTCTAGAATCCTTGTGATATCTTTAATATGGTCAGGGACTCTAGAATCCTCGTGATATCTTTAATATGGTCAGTGACTCTAGAATCCTTATGATATATTTAAAATGGTCAGCCACTCTAGAATCCTTGTGATATCTTTAATATGGTCAGCCACTCTAGAATCCTTGTGATATATTTAATATGGTCAGGGACTCTAGAATCCTTGTGATATCTTTAATATGGTCAGTGACTCTAGAATCCTTATGATATATTTAAAATGGTCAGGGACTCTAGAATCCTTGTGATATATGTAATATGGTCAGGGACTCTAGAATCCTTGTGATATATTTAAAATGGTCAGGGACTCTAGAATCCTTGTGATACATTTCATATGGTCAGGGACTCTAGAATCCTTGTGATATCTTTAATATGGTCAGGGACTCTAGAATCCTTGTGACATCTTTAATATGGTCAGGGACTCTAGAATCCTTGTGATATCTTTAATATGGTCAGGGACTCTAGAATCCTTGTGATATATTTAATATGGTCAGGGACTCTAGAATCCTCGTGATATCTTTAATATGGTCAGCCACTCTTGAATCCTTGTAATAATGTTGATATGGTCAGGAACTCTAGAATCCTTGTGATAGTTTTAATATGGTCAGGAACTCTAGAATCCTTGTGAGAATTTTGATATGGTCAGTAACTCTAGAATCCTTGTGATATATTTAATATGGTCAGGAACTCTAGAATCCTTGTGATAATTTTGATATGGTCAGGAACTCTAGAATCCTTGTGATAATGTTAATATGGTCAGGAACTCTAGAATCCTTGTGATAATTTTGATATGGTCAGGAACTCTAGAATCCTTGTGATTTATTTAAAATGGTCAGGAACACTAGAATCCTTGTGATAATTTTGATATGGTCAGGAACTAGAATCCTTGTGATAATTTTGATATGGTCAGGAACTCTAGAATCCTTGTGATAATTTTGATATGGTCAGGAACTCTAGAACCCTTGTGATATCTCTAGTATGATTTGTTTACAGATTCAAGAATCAACAGTATTGTCATGTACTGTCATGTTGTGTCTTGTCTCTGTCCTTTCCCTTCACCCTGTCTCCCTCTGCTGGTCGTTGTTAGGTTACCTTTTCTCCCCCTCTTTTCCCCCAGCTGTGCCTTGTCTCCTCCTAACCACCTCGTCACCCCTTTTCCCACCTGTTCCCTTTTTCCCTCTGATTAGTCCCCTATATCTCTCTCTGTTTTTGTTCCTGTCCTTGTCGGATTCTTGTTTGTTGTGTTTCATGCCTGAACCAGACTGTCGTCATGTTTGCTGTAACCTTGTCTTGTCCTGTCGGAATCTGCCGGTCCGTCTGAGCCTACCTATGTTTGGTAATTAAAGAAGCTCTGTTTAAGTTAATTCGCTTTTGGGTCCTCATTCACGCACCGTAACAGAAGAATCCGACCAAGAATGGACCCAGCGACTTCGGATCCTCTCCACTCAGCCGTCGGGATCCAGGGAGCGATGCTAGGCAGACACGAGCAGGAAGTGTCTGCTGCTCGACATGCCGTTGAGACCCTGGCCACCCAAGTCTCCAACCTCACAGAACAGGTTCACCATCTCCGCCTCGATCCACCGGCCACTTCCAGGGTTTTCGAATCTCCGGAGCCCAGAATCAATAACCCGCCGTGTTACTCTGGGGAGCCCACTGAATGCCGCTCGTTCCTCACCCAGTGTGATATTGTGTTTTCTCTCCAGCCCAACACTTACTCCAGGAGCACTGCTCGTGTCGCCTACGTCATATCTCTCCTTATTGGACGGGCTCGTGAGTGGGGCACGGCAATCTGGGAGGCAAGGGCTGAGTGTACTAACCAGTATCAGGACTTTAAGGAGGAGATGATACGGGTTTTTGATCGATCTGTTTTTGGGGAGGAGGCTTCCAGGGCCCTGTCTTCCCTATGTCAAGGCAATCGATCCATAACAGACTACTCTATTGAGTTTCGCACTCTTGCTGTCTCCAGTGGCTGGAACGAGCCGGCCTTGCTCGCTCGTCTTCTGGAGGGTCTCCGCGCAGAGGTAAAGGATGAGATTCTCTCCCGGGAGGTTCCTTCCAGCGTGGATTCCTTGATTGAACTCGCTATTCGCATTGAGCGACGGGTTGATCTTCGTCACCGAGCTCGTGGAGAGGAGCTCGCGCTCTCCGTCGCCCCCCTCTCCGCATCACTACCATCTTCCTCTGCCGGCTCGGGTGCTGAGCCCATGCAGCTGGGAGGTATCCGCATCTCGACTAAGGAGAGGGAACGGAGAATCACCAACCGCCTCTGTCTCTATTGCGGTTCCGCTGGTCATTTTGTCACTTCATGTCCAGTAAAAGGCCAGAGCTCGTCAGTAAGCGGAGGGCTACTGGTGAGCGCTACTACTCCTGTCTCTCCTTCCATTAATTGGTCTAGTAATTCTATCCTCTCCTGGAACGTCTCTTGTCATGTGAAATGTTTAATGTCTGCTATCCCTCCTGTTTCCTCTGTCTCTTCTTCACAGGAGGAGCCTGGTGATTTGACAGGGGTGCCGGAGGAATATCACGATCTGCGCACGGTGTTCAGTCGGTCCAGGGCCACCTCTCTTCCTCCACACCGGTCGTATGATTGTAGTATTGATCTCCTTCCGGGAACCACCCCCCCCCCGGGGTAGACTATACTCTCTGTCGGCTCCCGAACGTAAGGCTCTCGAAGATTATTTGTCTGTACCTCTTGACGCCGGTACCATAGTCCCCTCCTCCTCTCCCGCCGGAGCGGGGTTTTTTTTTGTCAAGAAGAAGGACGGGTCTCTGCGCCCCTGCATAGATTATCGAGGGCTGAATGACATAACAGTGAAGAATCGTTATCCGCTTCCTCTTATGTCTTCAGCCTTCGAGATCCTGCAGGGAGCCAGGTTTTTTACTAAGTTGGACCTTCGTAACGCTTACCATCTCGTGCGCATCAGGGAGGGGGACGAGTGGAAGACAGCGTTTAACACTCCGTTAGGGCACTTTGAATACCGGGTTCTTCCTTTCGGCCTCGCTAACGCTCCAGCTGTCTTTCAGGCATTAGTCAATGATGTCCTGAGAGACATGCTGAACATCTTTGTTTTCGTTTACCTTGACGATATCCTGATTTTTTCACCGTCACTCCAGATTCATGTTCAGCACGTTCGACGTGTCCTCCAGCGCCTTTTAGAGAATTGTCTTTTTGTGAAGGCTGAGAAGTGCACTTTTCATGCCTCCTCCGTCACATTTCTCGGTTCTGTTATTTCCGCTGAAGGCATTAAGATGGATCCCGCTAAGGTCCAAGCTGTCATTGATTGGCCCGTCCCTAAGTCACGCGTCGAGCTGCAGCGCTTTCTCGGCTTCGCGAACTTCTATCGTCGTTTCATCCGTAATTTCGGTCAGGTGGCAGCTCCTCTCACAGCCCTTACTTCTGTCAAGACGTGCTTTAAGTGGTCCGTTTCCGCCCAGGGAGCTTTTGATCTCCTCAAGAATCGTTTTACATCCGCTCCTATCCTTGTTACACCTGACGTCTCTAGACAGTTCGTTGTCGAGGTTGACGCGTCAGAGGTGGGCGTGGGAGCCATTCTTTCTCAGCGCTCCCTCTCTGACGACAAGGTCCACCCATGCGCGTATTTTTCTCATCGCCTGTCGCCGTCGGAACGTAACTATGATGTGGGTAACCGCGAACTGCTCGCCATCCGGTTAGCCCTAGGCGAATGGCGACAGTGGTTGGAGGGGGCGACCGTTCCTTTTGTCGTTTGGACTGACCATAGGAACCTTGAGTACATCCGTTCTGCCAAACGACTTAATGCGCGTCAGGCGCGTTGGGCGCTGTTTTTCGCTCGTTTCGAGTTCGTGATTTCTTATCGTCCGGGCTCTAAGAACACCAAGCCTGATGCTTTGTCTCGTCTCTTCAGTTCTTCAGTAGCCTCCACTGACCCCGAGGGGATTCTCCCTGAGGGGCGTGTTGTCGGGTTGACTGTCTGGGGAATTGAGAGGCAGGTAAAACAAGCGCTCACTCACACTCCGTCGCCGCGCGCTTGTCCTAGGAACCTTCTTTTCGTTCCCGTTCCTACTCGTCTGGCCGTTCTTCAGTGGGCTCACTCTGCCAAGTTAGCCGGCCACCCTGGCGTTCGGGGTACGCTTGCTTCCATTCGCCAGCGTTTTTGGTGGCCCACCCGGGAGCATGACACGCGTCGTTTCGTGGCTGCTTGTTCGGTCTGCGCGCAGACTAAGTCCGGTAACTCTCCTCCTGCCGGCCGTCTCAGGCCGCTTCCTATTCCCTCTCGACCGTGGTCTCACATCGCCTTAGATTTTGTCACCGGACTGCCTTCGTCAGCGGGGAAGACTGTTATTCTTACGGTTGTCGATAGGTTCTCTAAGGCGGCTCATTTCATTCCCCTTGCTAAGCTTCCTTCTGCTAAAGAGACGGCACAAATCATCATCGAGAATGTTTTCAGAATTCATGGCCTTCCGTCAGACGTCGTTTCGGACAGAGGTCCGCAATTCACGTCTCAATTTTGGAGGGAGTTTTGCCGTTTGATTGGGGCTTCCGTCAGTCTCTCTTCCGGCTTTCACCCCCAGTCTAACGGTCAAGCAGAACGGGCCAATCAGACTATTGGTCGCATCTTACGCAGTCTTTCTTTTCGTAACCCTGCGTCTTGGTCAGAACAGCTCCCCTGGGCAGAATACGCCCACAACTCGCTTCCTTCGTCTGCGACCGGGCTATCTCCTTTTCAGAGTAGCCTCGGGTACCAGCCTCCGCTGTTCTCATCTCAGTTCGCCGAGTCCAGCGTCCCCTCCGCTCAGGCTTTTGTCCAACGTTGCGAGCGCACCTGGAAGAGGGTCAGGTCTGCACTTTGCCGTTATAGGACGCAGACTGTGAGGGCTGCTAATAAGCGTAGAACTAAGAGTCCTAGATATTGTCGCGGTCAGAGAGTTTGGCTCTCCACTCAGAACCTTCCCCTTAAGACGGCTTCTCGCAAGTTGACCCCGCGGTTCATTGGTCCGTTCCGTATTTCTCGGGTCATTAATCCTGTCGCAGTTCGACTTCTTCTTCCGCGATACCTTCGTCGCGTCCACCCGGTCTTCCATGTCTCCTGCATCAAGCCCGTCCTTCGCGCCCCCGCTCGTCTTCCCCCCCCCCCCCCATCCTTGTCGAGGGCGCACCCATCTACAGGGTCCGTAGAATTTTGGACATGCGTCCTCGGGGCCGTGGTCACCAGTACCTCGTAGATTGGGAGGGGTACGGTCCTGAGGAGAGGAGTTGGGTTCCCTCTCGGGACGTGCTGGACCGTGCGCTGATCGAGGATTTCCTCCGTTGCCGCCAGGTTTCCTCCTCGAGTGCGCCAGGAGGCGCTCGGTGAGTGGGGGGGTACTGTCATGTACTGTCATGTTGTGTCTTGTCTCTGTCCTTTCCCTTCACCCTGTCTCCCTCTGCTGGTCGTTGTTAGGTTACCTTTTCTCCCCCTCTTTTCCCCCAGCTGTGCCTTGTCTCCTCCTAACCACCTCGTCACCCCTTTTCCCACCTGTTCCCTTTTTCCCTCTGATTAGTCCCCTATATCTCTCTCTGTTTTTGTTCCTGTCCTTGTCGGATTCTTGTTTGTTGTGTTTCATGCCTGAACCAGACTGTCGTCATGTTTGCTGTAACCTTGTCTTGTCCTGTCGGAATCTGCCGGTCCGTCTGAGCCTACCTATGTTTGGTAATTAAAGAAGCTCTGTTTAAGTTAATTCGCTTTTGGGTCCTCATTCACGCACCGTAACAAGTATGGAGTCTGTACGTGAGTATTGTGGAGTAGTCAGTGGAGTGGAATGTGTGTGTTTGTGCGTGTGTGTGTGTGAATGTGTGTGTGTGTGTGTGTATGTGATCTGTGCAGTGGAAGAATAACCATGTTAGTGAGAGGAAGCAGAAAGACTTCATCTGTCACTCTGTATCCCTTACACACATGGTCTGACAGGGCGCAAAGGCTGTCAGCACACACACACACACACACACACACACACACACACACACACACACACACACACACACAAATGCTTGAATGTTATGTCTAACGACAACAAATACTATGTCTTTAAGACTGTTTGACTAGGGTGTGGGGTATATTATTGGAAACTTTCAACGTTTATCAGCAAACCACCAGTTGGTATCTTTCAAGGATTTTATGTTACGCATCACAAGACATTTAGCGGCTCTTTTGGGTACTTCAGATTATTATTATTAGAGCAGCAGGTAGCCTAGTGGTTAGAGAGGCAGGTAGTCTAGTGGTTAGAGAGGCAGGTTGTCTAGTGGTTAGAGAGGCAGGTAGCCTAGTGGTTAGAGAGACAGCTAGCCTAGTGGTTAGAGAGGCAGGTAGTCTAGTGGTTAGAGAGACAGGTAGTCTAGTGGTTAGAGAGGCAGGTAGCCTAGTGGTTAGAGAGGCAGGTCGCCTAGTGGTTAGAGAGACAGGTAGTCTAGTGGTTAGAGAGGCAGGTAGCCTAGTGGTTAGAGAGGCAGGTAGCCTAGTGGTTAGAGAGACAGGTAGTCTAGTGGTTAAAGAGGCAGGTAGCCTAGTGGTTAGAGAGGCAGGTAGCCTAGTGGTTAAAGAGGCAGGTAGCCTAGTGGTTAGAGAGGCAGGTAGCCTAGTGGTTAGCATGTTGGATCAGTAACCCAAAGGTTGCTGGGTCATGTCACCAAGTTGACACAGTAAAATCTGTTGTTCTGCCCCTGAACAAGGCAGTGAACCCATTGTTCCCCAGTCGGCCGTGATTGTGAATTAGAGTTGGTTCATAACTGACTTGACTAGTTCAAATAAAGAAAATCACGTTATTTTCTCTGGACATTTCACGTGACAAATATTAAATCATTAAATAACATGATAAAAAAATATATGTGGAATGACAAAGTTATAAGACATGATGATAAATATAAACCATCAACTTAGTGAATACTATTGGTGTTTACTATGAGGGTATCAACTTAGTGAATACCATTGGTGTTTACTATGAGGGTATCAACTTAGTGAATACCACTGGTGTTTAATATGAGGGTATCAGCTTAGTGAATACCACTGGTGTTTAATATGAGGGTATCAACTTAGTGAATACCACTGGTGTTTAATATGAGGGTATCAACTTAGTGAATACCACTGGTGTTTAATATGAGGGTATCAGCTTAGTGAATACTATTGGTGTTTAATATGAGGGTTTCAGCTTAGTGAATACCATTGGTGTTTAATATGAGGGTTTCAGCTTAGTGAATACCATTGGGGTTTAATATGAGGGTATCAACTTAGTGAATACCATTGGGGTTTATCACGATAGTTTCAACTTAGTGAATACCATTGGTGTTTATCACGATAGTTTCAACTTAGTGAATACTATTGGTGTTTAATATGAGGGTTTCAGCTTAGTGAATACTATTGGTGTTTATCACGAGGGTATCAACTTAGTGAATACTATTGGTGTTTAATATGAGGGTTTCAGCTTAGTGAATACTATTGGTGTTTATCACGAGGGTATCAACTTAGTGAATACTATTGGTGTTTAATATGAGGGTATCAACTTAGTGAATACTATTGGTGTTTAATGTGAGGGTATCAACTTAGTGAATACCATTGGGGTTTAATATGAGGGTTTCAGCTTAGTGAATACCATTGGGGTTTAATATGAGGGTTTCAGCTTAGTGAATACCACTGGTGTTTAATATGAGGGTTTCAGCTTAGTGAATACCATTGGGGTTTAATATGAGGGTTTCAGCTTAGTGAATACCATTGGGGTTTAATATGAGGGTTTCAGCTTAGTGAATACCATTGGGGTTTAATATGAGGGTTTCAGCTTAGTGAATACCATTGGGGTTTAATATGAGGGTTTCAGCTTAGTGAATACTATTGGTGTTTAATATGAGGGTTTCAGCTTAGTGAATACTATTGGTGTTTAATATGAGGGTTTCAGCTTAGTGAATATTACAAATGACACATGGAATTGTTTTAAGACGATCATACCGCGGATCGTTTAGCTTTTGGATGTGGAATGTTGCCATTGCTGATTATATGCATTCTTCTTTAATATGGCTTGAATCACATATTCTGTCTACCAGAAACTCACAGACACTATGGACACAGATGAAAAAATGAATATTATCGTTTGGACTCACCTACTCATTCAAGGGTTTATCTTTATTTTTAATATTTTCTACATTGTAGAATAATAGTGAAGACATAAAACATATGGAATCATGTAGTAACCAAAAAAGTGTTCAACAAACAGATTCTTCAAAGTAGCCAGCCTTTGCCTTGATGACTGTTTCCCCTGGAGCTGCAGGGGATTTAATAAGGGTGATGGAGTCCTTTATCTGGCTATGGAGCTGTCCCTCTTTCTCTCAACCTCATCCCTCCCTCCCCCTCCCTCACTCCCATCACACCCACTTCCTCCCTTCTCCTCTCAGCTCAGGCTGATCACTCCCATCACATCAACTTCCTCCCCTCTCCTCTCCGCTCAGGCTGATGACTCCCATCACATCAACTTCCTCCCCTCTCCTCTCCGCTCAGGCTGATCACTCCCATCACATCAACTTCCTCCCTTTTCTCTCAGCTCAGGCTGATCACTCCCATCACTACCTTCCCTGTCCTCTCACCCACATCTATACAAATATCTGAGCTGGGGTGACACAGGCCTTGAGAGCTGATTTGAGTTCTGATTGGGTTATACTGAGTCCTAGTCCTGAGCTTGGGGTTAACTACTACTAACTATTTTTCAATCTTAACCCTCAAAGGTCAAAGTTCTTACCCAACATCTTTACAGTCAAACAAACCTGTGACTCAACATTCACTCATCTGAACAAAACCTCACAAACTTCTAGAGCAGACTTGGGGTTTTGCTGTGTGTTGTCCATAACGATCAGTGTTTCAGCCTGGAAAACATTCTTCCTGTCCTCTACTGTTTGTTCACGTACTGTTGACAGAGGAGGAACCATGCAGGTAGAACGATGCCAACTCACACCGTCACTCTGATGTACCACATGATAACATGCGCTGTGTGTGAGTGTGCGTGTGTGTGCGCGTGAGAACGAGAGTGACTGTATGTGTGTGTGCATGTGTGTGTGTGAACGTGTGTGAGTGTTTGTGTGTGCGAGTGAGCGAGCGAGTGTGTGTGAGTGTGTGAGTGTGTGAGTGTGTGTGTGTGTGTGTGTGTGTGTGTGTGTGTGTGTGTGTGTGTGTGTGTGTGTGTGTGTGTGTGTGTGTGTGTGTGTGTGTGGAGGATGGAGAGAGATTCATCAGGATTGGTAATTCTTTTGACAGACTTCCAAGGAGTCGTGTGGAAAGAAGAGCCCTGGGCCAAATGCAATAGCTCACATATGAACAGAACACAACACACACCATGTCCTTTGGCACGGGTATCAGAGAGAGGGCAACAGGACCATTTAACACAACAGAAGGAACAGAACAGGGGAACTATCTTTCAATAACTCACAGAAAATCTGCTGAAATCATGAGGCCTTGTGCTTTTGTCCTTGGAGAATGCTAAGGGTCGGCTTTCCACCGAGAGATGGAGGAGAAGCCTTCTCCAGTTGTTCTGAAGATCTACACGCTCTAGACTAGTATATCTAGTAGTAGTAGTATGACACAGTGACATCACTCCTCTAGACTAGTATATCTAGTAGTAGTATGACACAGTGACATCACTCCTCTAGACTAGTATATCTAGTAGTAGTATGACACAGTGACATCACTCCTCTAGACTAGTATATCTAGTAGTAGTATGACACAGTGACATCACTCCTCTAGACTAGTATATCTAGTAGTAGTATGACACAGTGACATCACTCCTCTAGACTAGTATATCTAGTAGTAGTATGACACAGTGACATCACTCCTCTAGACTAGTATATCTAGTAGTAGTATGACACAGTGACATCACTCCTCTAGACTAGTATATCTAGTAGTAGTATGACACAGTGACATCACTCCTCTAGACTAGTATATCTAGCAGTAGTTGTAAGACACAGTGACATCACTCCTCTAGACTAGTATATCTAGCAGTAGTAGTAAGACACAGTGACATCACTCCTCTAGACTAGTATATCTAGTAGTAGTATAACACAGTGACATCACTCCTCTAGACTAGTATATCTAGTAGTAGTATGACACAGTGACATCACTCCTCTAGACTAGTATATCTAGTAGTAGTATGACACAGTGACATCACTCCTCTAGACTAGTATATCTAGTAGTAGTATGACACAGTGACATCACTCCTTTAGACTAGTATATCTAGTAGTAGTATGACACAGTGACATCACTCCTCTAGACTAGTGTATCTAGCAGTAGTAGTAAGACACAGTGACATCACTCCTCTAGACTAGTGTATCTAGCAGTAGTAGTATGACACAGTGACATCACTCCTCTAGACTAGTATATCTAGTAGTAGTAGTATGACACAGTGACATCACTCCTCTAGACTAGTATATCTAGTAGTAGTATGACACAGTGACATCACTCCTCTAGACTAGTATATCTAGAAGTAGTATGACACAGTGACATCACTCCTCTAGACTAGTATATCTAGCAGTAGTAGAATGACACAGTGACATCACTCCTCTAGACTAGTATATCTAGTAGTAGTATGACACAGTGACATCACTCCTCTAGACTAGTATATCTAGTAGTAGTATGACACAGTGACATCACTCCTCTAGACTAGTATATCTAGTAGTAGTAAGACACAGTGACATCACTCCTCTAGACTAGTATATCTAGTAGTAGTAGTATGACACAGTGACATCACTCCTCTAGACTAGTATATCTAGTAGTAGTATGACACAGTGACATCACTCCTCTAGACTAGTATATCTAGAAGTAGTATGACACAGTGACATCACTCCTCTAGACTAGTATATCTAGTAGTAGTATAACACAGTGACATCACTCCTCTAGACTAGTATATCTAGCAGTAGTATGGCACAGTGACATCACTCCTCTAGACTAGTATATCTAGCAGTAGTAGAATGACACAGTGACATCACTCCTCTAGACTAGTATATCTAGTAGTAGTATGACACAGTGACATCACTCCTCTAGACTAGTATATCTAGTAGTAGTATGACACAGTGACATCACTCCTCTAGACTAGTATATCTAGTAGTAGTATGACACAGTGACATCACTCCTCTAGACTAGTATATCTAGAAGTAGTATAACACAGTGACATCACTCCTCTAGACTAGTATATCTAGTAGTAGTATGACACAGTGACATCACTCCTCTAGACTAGTATATCTAGTAGTAGTATGACACAGTGACATCACTCCTCTAGACTAGTATATCTAGTAGTAGTATGACACAGTGACATCACTCCTCTAGACTAGTATATCTAGAAGTAGTATAACACAGTGACATCACTCCTCTAGACTAGTATATCTAGTAGTAGTATGACACAGACACAGTGACATCACTCCTCTAGACTAGTATATCTAGTAGTAGTATGACACAGTGACATCACTCCTCTAGACTAGTATATCTAGAAGTAGTATAACACAGTGACATCACTCCTCTAGACTAGTATATCTAGTAGTAGTATGACACAGACACAGTGACATCACTCCTCTAGACTAGTATATCTAGTAGTAGTATGACACAGTGACATCACTCCTCTAGACTAGTATATCTAGTAGTAGTATGACACAGTGACATCACTCCTCTAGACTAGTATATCTAGTAGTAGTATGACACAGTGACATCACTCCTCTAGACTAGTATATCTAGTAGTAGTATGACACAGACACAGTGACATCACTCCTCTAGACTAGTATATCTAGTAGTAGTATGACACAGTGACATCACTCCTCTAGACTAGTATATCTAGTAGTAGTATGACACAGTGACATCACTCCTCTAGACTAGTATATCTAGTAGTAGTAGTATGACACAGTGACATCACTCCTCTAGACTAGTATATCTAGTAGTAGTATGACACAGTGACATCACTCCTCTAGACTAGTATATCTAGTAGTAGTAGTATGACACAGTGACATCACTCCTCTAGACTAGTATATCTAGTAGTAGTATGACACAGTGACATCACTCCTCTAGACTAGTATATCTAGTAGTAGTAGTATGACACAGTGACATCACTCCTCTAGACTAGTATATCTAGTAGTAGTAGTATGACACAGTGACATCACTCCTCTAGACTAGTATATCTAGTAGCAGTATGACACAGTGACATCACTCCTCTAGACTAGTATATCTAGTAGTAGTATGACACAGTGACATCACTCCTCTAGACTAGTATATCTAGTAGTAGTATGACACAGTGACATCACTCCTCTAGACTAGTATATCTAGTAGTAGTATGACACAGTGACATCACTCCTCTAGACTAGTATATCTAGTAGTAGTAGTATGACACAGTGACATCACTCCTCTAGACTAGTATATCTAGTAGTAGTAGTATGACACAGTGACATCACTCCTCTAGACTAGTATATCTAGTAGTAGTAGTATGACACAGTGACATCACTCCTCTAGACTAGTATATCTAGTAGTAGTAGTATGACACAGTGACATCACTCCTCTAGACTAGTATATCTAGTAGCAGTATGACACAGTGACATCACTCCTCTAGACTAGTATATCTAGTAGTAGTATGACACAGTGACATCACTCCTCTAGACTAGTATATCTAGTAGTAGTATGACACAGTGACATCACTCCTCTAGACTAGTATATCTAGTAGTAGTATGACACAGTGACATCACTCCTCTAGACTAGTATATCTAGTAGTAGTAGTATGACACAGTGACATCACTCCTCTAGACTAGTATATCTAGTAGTAGTATGACACAGTGACATCACTCCTCTAGACTAGTATATCTAGTAGTAGTATGACACAGTGACATCACTCCTCTAGACTAGTATATCTAGTAGTAGTATGACACAGTGACATCACTCCTCTAGACTAGTATATCTAGTAGTAGTATGACACAGTGACATCACTCCTCTAGACTAGTATATCTAGTAGTAGTAGTATGACACAGTGACATCACTCCTCTAGACTAGTATATCTAGTAGTAGTATGACACAGTGACATCACTCCTCTAGACTAGTATATCTAGTAGTAGTATAACACAGTGACATCACTCCACTAGACTAGTATATCTAGTAGTAGTATGACACAGTGACATCACTCCTCTAGACTAGTATATCTAGTAGTAGTATGACACAGTGACATCACTCCTCTAGACTAGTATATCTAGTAGTAGTATGACACAGTGACATCACTCCTCTAGACTAGTATATCTAGTAGTAGTAGTATGACACAGTGACATCACTCCTCTAGACTAGTATATCTAGTAGTAGTAGTATGACACAGTGACATCACTCCTCTAGACTAGTATATCTAGTAGCAGTATGACACAGTGACATCACTCCTCTAGACTAGTATATCTAGTAGTAGTATGACACAGTGACATCACTCCTCTAGACTAGTATATCTAGTAGTAGTATGACACAGTGACATCACTCCTCTAGACTAGTATATCTAGTAGTAGTATGACACAGTGACATCACTCCTCTAGACTAGTATATCTAGTAGTAGTATGACACAGTGACATCACTCCTCTAGACTAGTATATCTAGTAGTAGTATGACACAGTGACATCACTCCTCTAGACTAGTATATCTAGTAGTAGTAGTATGACACAGTGACATCACTCCTCTAGACTAGTATATCTAGTAGTAGTATGACACAGTGACATCACTCCTCTAGACTAGTATATCTAGTAGTAGTAGTATGACACAGTGACATCACTCCTCTAGACTAGTATATCTAGTAGTAGTATGACACAGTGACATCACTCCTCTAGACTAGTATATCTAGTAGTAGTATGACACAGTGACATCACTCCTCTAGACTAGTATATCTAGTAGTAGTAGAATGACACAGTGACATCACTCCTCTAGACTAGTATATCTAGTAGTAGTATAACACAGTGACATCACTCCTCTAGACTAGTATATCTAGTAGTAGTATGACACAGTGACATCACTCCTCTAGACTAGTGTATCTAGCAGTAGTATGACACAGTGACATCACTCCTCTAGACTAGTATATCTAGTAGTAGTATAACACAGTGACATCACTCCTCTAGACTAGTATATCTAGTAGTAGTATGACACAGTGACATCACTCCTCTAGACTAGTATATCTAGTAGTAGTATAACACAGTGACATCACTCCTCTAGACTAGTATATCTAGTAGTAGTATGACACAGTGACATCACTCCTCTAGACTAGTATATCTAGTAGTAGTATAACACAGTGACATCACTCCTCTAGACTAGTATATCTAGTAGTAGTATGACACAGTGACATCACTCCTCTAGACTAGTGTATCTAGCAGTAGTAGTAAGACACAGTGACATCACTCCTCTAGACTAGTATATCTAGTAGTAGTATGACACAGTGACATCACTCCTCTAGACTAGTATATCTAGTAGTAGTATAACACAGTGACATCACTCCTCTAGACTAGTATATCTAGTAGTAGTATGACACAGTGACATCACTCCTCTAGACTAGTATATCTAGTAGTAGTATGACACAGTGACATAACTCCTCTAGACTAGTATATCTAGTAGTAGTATGACACAGTGACATCACTCCTCTAGACTAGTATATCTAGTAGTAGTAGAATGACACAGTGACATCACTCCTCTAGACTAGTATATCTAGTAGTAGTATGACACAGTGACATCACTCCTCTAGACTAGTATATCTAGTAGTAGTATGACACAGTGACATAACTCCTCTAGACTAGTATATCTAGTAGTAGTATGACACAGTGACATCACTCCTCTAGACTAGTATATCTAGTAGTAGTATGACACAGTGACATAACTCCTCTAGACTAGTATATCTAGTAGTAGTATAACACAGTGACATCACTCCTCTAGACTAGTATATCTAGTAGTAGTATGACACAGTGACATCACTCCTCTAGACTAGTATATCTAGTAGTAGTATGACACAGTGACATCACTCCTCTAGACTAGTATATCTAGTAGTAGTATGACACAGTGACATCACTCCTCTAGACTAGTATATCTAGTAGTAGTATGACACAGTGACATCACTCCTCTAGACTAGTATATCTAGTAGTAGTATGACACAGTGACATCACTCCTCTAGACTAGTATATCTAGTAGTAGTATGACACAGTGACATCACTCCTCTAGACTAGTATATCTAGTAGTAGTATGACACAGTGACATCACACCTCTAGACTAGTATATCTAGTAGCAATATAACACAGACAGAGTGAAATTCATCCGTTGCTGTACAACTGTGTTTCACACGCAGTTTTTCTTGTGGATCCTCTTGTTCCTGTTCAGCACCTACTGTACTTTAGGAACATAACACCTCATCACACATCAAACACTCTCTTCACAGTGTGTGTGTTTATGTGTGTGTGTTTTTGTGCCTCAGGTTGAAACGTCTGAGAAAGGAAAGGTAACTCTTCACTGAATACGTGTACATAACTCCTGATACCAGGCGGGTAGCCTAGTTGTTAGAGAGGAAGGTAGCTCTCCACTGAATACGTGTACATAACTCCTGATACCTGATGCAGTTCAACAGCTGCACCATCGCGAGCAGCCTGACTGGTCACTGAATACGTGTACATAACTCCTGATACCTGATGAAGTTCAACAGCTGCACCATCGAGAGCAGCCTGACTGGTTGCATCACCACCTTGTATGGCAACTGCTTAGAGTCCAACCACAAGACACTGGTACTACAGAGAGTACTGTAAACCACCCATACATTGCTGGGGCCAAGCTTCCTACCATCCAGGAACTCTATACCAGGTGGTGTCAGAGGAAGGCCTTAAAAAGTGTCAAAGACTCCTGCCAACCTAGTCATGGACTGTTCTCTCTGGTAGCCTAGTGGTTAGAGAGGCAGGTAGCCTAGTGGTTAGAGAGGCAGGTAGCCTAGTGGTTAGAGCAGCAGGTAGCCTAGTGGTTAGAGAGGCAGGTAGCCTAGTGGTTAGAGCAGCAGGTAGCCTAGTGGTTAGAGCAGCAGGTAGCCTAGTGGTTAGAGAGGCAGGTAGCCTAGTGGTTAGAGAGGCAGGTAGCCTAGTGATTAGAGAGGCAGGTAGCCTAGTGGTTAGAGCAGCAGGTAGCCTAGTGGTTAGAGCAGCAGGTAGCCTAGTGGTTAGAGAGGCAGGTAGCCTAGTGGTTAGAGCAGCAGGTAGCCTAGTGGTTAGAGAGGCAGGTAGCCTAGTGGTTAGAGCGCAGGTAGCCTAGTGGTTAGAGCAGCAGGTAGCCTAGTGGTTAGAGAGGCAGGTAGCCTAGTAGTTAGAGAGGCAGGTAGCCTAGTGGTTAAAGAGGCAGAGAGAGAGACAGAGATGAGAGACAGCGAGAGAGACAGAGAGAGAGAGAGACAGAGAGAGACACACACACAGAGAGAGAAAGAGAGACAGAGAGAGAGACAGAGATTGAGAGAGAAATGGTGGGAAGTTGACATCAGTGAGAGACAGAGAGGGAGAGAGACAGAGAGATTGAGAGAGAAATGGTAGGAAGTTGACATCGGTGAGAGAGACAGAGAGACAGAGAAATGGTGGGAAGTTGACATCAGTGAGAGACAGAGAGAGACAGAGAGAGAGAGACAGAAAGAGAAATGGTGGGAAGTTGACATCAGTGACATCAGAGATCTTAGATATTTTCCCTTTTAGCTCTTGAATCGCCTTTCACAGTTTATTTCCTTTAAAGTCATTTTTCTGTCTCAAACCCACTCCTGTCACCCTCATCAGACATCAGAAGAACCTCGTTTAAAGTTAGTGAGAGCGACTGAAGTCGTACCAAGTCGTACCAAGCACACGGTAAAATACGTTTGATTTATTCTCTGCCACATATTTTCAGTCTTTCTTTCTTTTTTAAAATCTCTCCATTTCTTTTCATTTCTTTTCCATTTTATCTTCCTACTCTGTGTCCCTGTGACATTTACCTCATTAAAGGAATCACGAAGTACCTGTCGTTTGGGAACGAGAGTTCTGAAGTTCTAACGACGAGTTCCGGAACACGTTATGCTAATTAACGCGTTGTTTTACATCAGAAAGCATCAAACTTCACGCTGTGAGATTAGTTTTGCAAGTCAAAGTTCTTTACACAGTGAAAGTTCAGGGCCTTACTAGGTCGGAGTTTGCAATATCGTTGCCTTTTGATATATAGTAGCGTACTTGGTAGGTCAATGAATAAGGGTGTGTCACAAAATGACATATCTATTTCCTTACATAGTGCACTACTTTGACCAGAGCCCTATGGGCCCAACCAAAACAAACCTGCGTTCAAATGCTGTTTGAAAAGTATTCAGATATCTTTTCATTTGAAAAGTAGTGTTTGGAAATAAACTGACTCAACTAAACGACCGTGAGTTCACCCAGGTATTTGGAAATAGGATTTGAAATAAGTGTTTAAAAATCCTCTTCAATACAATTTGTCAAACTATTTGTTGTTTTCAAAGGAACTATTCACATACTCCAGAAATAGCCATTTTTGTTTTGACTGTGGATTTGAAAATGTTGTAATAAACATGAGTATTTTAAATAACAACTAGTCAAGTTTTATCCAGGTTTGTGTTGAAAGTTGTGCATTATATCAGTTTATCTCACATAAGAACTATCCACTCAGTTCACTGATGAGACACATACACATGAACAAACGAATGCACACACACACACACACACACACACACACACACACACACCCATACACACACACAAACACACACACCCATACACACACACAGACACACACACACACACACACACACACACACACTCTCACTCTCTCACACACACACATACACATACACACACACACACACACACACACTGCCCTCTCTCTACTCTCCTCTTCTAACCTATGCGAGAGAGAAAGAGCCCACGTCTTGATAATTGGTTTGCAGCAGCAACTGTCTGTTCTGGAGCTGGCTAAGGGAGAGAGGCACTAAGAATGTGCTGTAAATTACCCTGCATTACAATATCTTAGTCATTACCATTCATTACACTATCTTGGTATTTTACAGTTCATTACACAATATTGGTTATTACCCTTCATTACTCTATCTTGGTCTTTATCCTTCATTCCACTACCTTAGTGTAATAACTATCTTAGTTAGTATCCTTTAAACTATATTGGTTATTAACCTTCATTACATTATCTTGGTCATTACCCTGCATTGCACTATATTACACTAATCACTACACCATCTTGGTCATAACAACAGGCCATCTTGGTCATTACCCTGCATTGCACTATATTACACTAATCACTACACCATCTTGGTCATGACAACAGGCCATCTTGGTCATGACAACAGGCCATCTTGGTCATTACCCTGCATTACACTATATTACACTAATCACTACACCATCTTGGTCATGACAACAGGCCATGTTGGTCATTACCCTGCGTTGCACTATATTACACTAATCACTACACCATCTTGGTCATGACAACAGGCCATCTTGGTCATTACCCTGCATTACACTATATTACACTAATCACTACACCATCTTGGTCATAACAACAGGCCATCT
Organism: Oncorhynchus mykiss; assembly: GCF_057628025.1. Taxonomy (NCBI): domain Eukaryota; kingdom Metazoa; phylum Chordata; class Actinopteri; order Salmoniformes; family Salmonidae; genus Oncorhynchus; species Oncorhynchus mykiss. The sequence continues at coordinate 9,827,073 of NC_143040.1, read as the reverse complement.
TGGTCATTACCCTGCATTACACTATATTACACTAATCACTACACCATCTTGGCCATGACAACAGGCCATCTTGGTCATGACAACAGGCCATCTTGGTCATTACCCTGCATTACACTATATTACACTAAAAACTACACCATCTTGGTCATAACAACAGGCCATCTTGGTCATTACCCTGCATTGCACTATATTACACTAATCACTACACCATCTTGGCCATGACAACAGGCCATCTTGGTCATGACAACCGGCTATCTTGGTCATGACAACAGGTCATCTTGGTCATGACAACAGATCATCTTGGTCATGACAACAGGCCATCTTGGTCATGACAACAGGCCACCTTGGTCATGACAACAGGCCATCTTGTTCATGACAACAGGCCATCTTGTTCATGACAACAGGCCATCTTGTTCATGACAACAGGCCATCTTGGTCATGACAACAGGCCATCTTGGTCATGACAACAGGCCATCTTGGTCATGACAACAGGCCACCTTGGTCATGACAACAGGCCATCTTGGTCATGACAACAGGCCACCTTGGTCATGACAACAGGCCATCTTGGTCATGACAACCGGCTATCTTGGTCATGACAACAGTTTATGCTGCTGTAAAACATCTTTGTGTGTAACAATGTCACAATGCATGGACATCAGCAGGTATCTATTCGGGCCTCACACAGATACACACAGACAGGCAGACACACACCCGTTTTGACTCCCCATTCCACGTCCTGCAGGCTCTAGTTGATGTTGATGATTGTCCAGTCATGTGCTATAAAGACCTCCTGAAGCAGAACATCTGGCTTTCTAATGTTGAACCTTTATTTAACTAGTGAAGTCAGTTTCAAGAACAAATCCTTATTCACAACGACAGACTAGGAACAGTGGGGTTAACTGGTTTAGGAACAGTGGGTTAACTGGTCTAGGAACAGTGGGTTAACTGGTCTAGGAACAGTGGGTTAACTGGTCTAGGAACAGTGGGGTTAACTGCTTTGTTCAGGGGCAGAACAACACATTTTACCTTGTCAGCTTGGGGATTTGATCGTGTAACCTTTTGGTTACTAGTCCAACGCTCTAACCACTAGACTACCTGTCTCTCTAACCACTAGTCTACCTGCCTCTCTAACCACTAGGCTACCTGCCTCTCTAACCACTAGGCTACCTGCCTCTCTAACCACTAGGCTACCTGTCTCTCTAACCACTAGGCTGCCTGCCTCTCTAACCACTAGGCTACATGCCTCTCTAACTACTAGGCTACCTGTCTCTCTAACCACTAGTCTACCTGCCTCTCTAACCACTAGGCTACCTGCCTCTCTAACCACTAGGCTGCCTGCCTCTCTAACCACTAGGCTACATGCCTCTCTAACTACTAGGCTACCTGCCTCTCTAACCACTAGGCTACCTGCCTCTCTAACCACTAGGCTACATGCCTCTCTAACTACTAGGCTACCTGCCTCTCTAACCACTAGGCTGCCTGTCTCTCTAACTACTAGTCTACCTGCCTCTCTAATCACTAGGCTACCTGTCTCTCTAACTACTAGGCTGCCTGCCTCTCTAACCACTAGGCTACATGCCTCTCTAACTACTAGGCTACCTGCCTCTCTAACAACTAGGCTGCCTGCCTCTCTAACCACTAGGCTACATGCCTCTCTAACTACTAGGCTACCTGCCTCTCTAACCACTAGGCTGCCTGTCTCTCTAACTACTAGTCTACCTGCCTCTCTAACCACTAGGCTACCTGTCTCTCTAACCACTAGTCTACCTGCCTCTCTAACCACTAGGCTACCTGCCTCTCTAACCACTAGGCTACCTGCCTCTCTAACCACTAGGCTGCCTGCCTCTCTAACCACTAGGCTACATGCCTCTCTAACTACTAGGCTACCTGCCTCTCTAACCACTAGGCTGCCTGCCTCTCTAACCACTAGGCTACATGCCTCTCTAACTACTAGGCTACCTGCCTCTCTAACCACTAGGCTTCCTGTCTCTCTAACTACTAGTCTACCTGCCTCTCTAATCACTAGGCTACCTGTCTCTCTAACTACTAGGCTGCCTGCCTCTCTAACCACTAGGCTACATGCCTCTCTAACTACTAGGCTACCTGCCTCTCTAACCACTAGGCTGCCTGCCTCTCTAACCACTAGGCTACATGCCTCTCTAACTACTAGGCTACCTGCCTCTCTAACCACTAGGCTGCCTGTCTCTCTAACTACTAGTCTACCTGCCTCTCTAACCACTAGGCTACCTGTCTCTCTAACTACTAGTCTACCTGCCTCTCTAACCACTAGGCTGCCTGCCTCTCTAACCACTAGGCTACCTGTCTCTCTAACCACTAGGCTGCCTGCTTCTCTAACCACTAGGCTGCCTGCCTCTCTAACCACTAGGCTGCCTGTGTCTCTAACCACTAGGCTACCTGCCTCTCTAACCACTAGGCTACCTGCCTCTCTAACCACTAGGCTACCTGTCTCTCTAACCACTAGGCTGCCTGCCTCTCTAACCACTAGGCTGCCTGCCTCTCTAACCACTAGGCTGCCTGTCTCTCTAACCACTAGGCTACCTGTCTCTCTAACCACTAGGCTACCTGTCTCTCTAACTACTAGGCTACCTGTCTCTCTAACTACTAGGCTACCTGTCTCTCTAACCACTAGGCTACCTGTCTCTCTAACTACTAGGCTACCTGTCTCTCTAACCACTAGGCTACCTGTCTCTCTAACTACTAGGCTACCTGTCTCTCTAACCACTAGGCTACCTGTCTCTCTAACTACTAGGCTACCTGTCTCTCTAACTACTAGGCTACCTGTCTCTCTAACCACTAGGCTACCTGTCTCTCTAACTACTAGGCTACCTGTCTCTCTAACCACTAGGCTACCTGTCTCTCTAACTACTAGGCTACCTGTCTCTCTAACCACTAGGCTGCCTGCCTCTCTAACTACTAGGCTACCTGCCTCTCTAACCACTAGGCTACCTGCCTCTCTAACTACTAGGCTACCTGTCTCTCTAACTACTAGGCTACCTGTCTCTCTAACTACTAGGCTACCTGTCTCTCTAACCACTAGATTACCTGTCTCTCTAACCACTAGACTACCTGCCTCTCTAACCACTAGGCTACCTGTCTCTCTAACCACTAGGCTACCTGCCTCTCTAACCACTAGACAACCTGCCTCTCTAACCACTAGACTACCTGCCTCTCTAACCACTAGGCTACCTGTCTCTCTAACTACTAGGCTACCTGTCTCTCTAACTACTAGGCTACCTGTCTCTCTAACCACTAGGCTACCTGTCTCTCTAACTACTAGGCTACCTGTCTCTCTAACCACTAGGCTACCTGTCTCTCTAACTACTAGGCTACCTGTCTCTCTAACCACTAGGCTGCCTGCCTCTCTAACTACTAGGCTACCTGCCTCTCTAACCACTAGGCTACCTGCCTCTCTAACTACTAGGCTACCTGTCTCTCTAACCACTAGGCTGCCTGCCACTCTACCGACTAGGCTACCTGCCTAGTAGGCACTCTAACCACTAGGCAACCTGCCTAGTAGGTGCTCTAACCACTAGGCTACCTGCCTCTCTAACCACTAGGCTACCTGCCTAGTAGACACTCTAACCACTAGGCAACCTGCCTAGTAGGCGCTCTAACCACTAGGCTACCTGCCGCTCTAGCCACTAGGCTACCTGCCTAGTAGGCACTCTAACCACTAGGCTATCTGCCTCTCTAACCACTAGGCTACCTGCCTAGTAGGCACTCTAACCACTAGGCTACCTGCCTAGTAGGCACTCTAACCACTAGGCTACCTGCCTAGTAGGCACTCTAACCACTAGGCTACCTGCCTAGTAGGCACTCTAACCACTAGGCTACCTGCCTCTCTAACTACTAGGCTACCTGTCTCTCTAACCACTAGGCTGCCTGGCACTCTACCGACTAGGCTACCTGCCTAGTAGGCACTCTGACCACTAGGCTACCTGCCTCTCTAACCACTAGGCTACCTGCCTAGTAGACACTCTAACCACTATGCAACCTGCCTAGTAGACACTCTAACCACTAGGCAACCTGCCTAGTAGGCGCTCTAACCACTAGGCTACCTGCCGCTCTAGCCACTAGGCTACCTGCCTAGTAGGCACTCTAACCACTAGGCTACCTGCCTCTCTAACCACTAGGCTACCTGCCTAGTAGGCACTCTAACCACTAGGCTACCTGCCTAGTAGGCACTCTAACCACTAGGCTACCTGCCTAGTAGGCACTCTAACCACCAGGCTACCTTCTAGTTGAAGTCTAGTAGTAACTGTAATCAGAGGGCTGATATAAACACTATGCTGCCAGTCTCTCTAACCACTAGGCTACCTTCTAGTTGAAGTCTAGTAGTAATTGTAATCAGAGGGCTGATATAAACACTATGCTGCCAGTCTCTCTAACCACTAGGCTACCTTCTAGTTGAAGTCTAGTAGTAATTGTAATCAGAGGGCTGATATAAACACTATGCTGCCAGTCTCTCTAACCACTAGGCTACCTTCTAGTTGAAGTCTAGTAGTAATTGTAATCAGAGGGCTGATATAAACACTATGCTGCCAGTCTCTCT
>NC_143040.1:9817500-9820000 GCF_057628025.1 Oncorhynchus mykiss | reverse complement strand
ACTGACAGACCCCCTGTCTAACCTGTTCCACCCCCCTCTCAGAGGATGTGTTGGTATGTTGTTTGAGTTTCGCCCAAAACCCATAACTGTTGTCTATCGCAAGCAATGCAAAAATACAAAGCAAGTTATCCTACTGCCCCCCTCTCCCCCCCTACCACCACCCCAACCCCCCCCCCCCCCCACCTACCACCACCCCCCCCACCACCACCACCACCACCACTGCAGTAGTTGCTCCTAGCAAAGTATACCTTCTCCTGTGCTCCCCTAGTAGATGTGAATTACTGTGTTACGCTGAAGACATGCAGAACCACCAACCACCCTCCCCCTCCCACCCCCCCTCTGACTCCCCCCAGCACATCTACCCCCTGTCTAACCCTCCCACCCCCCTCTGACTCCCCCCAGCACATCTACCCCCTGTCTAACCCTCCCACCCCCCTCTGACTCCCCCCAGCACATCTTCCCCCTGTCTAACCCTCCCTGATGCCTCCATATTTAACCTGTGTAGACAGAACACACTTGGGGGGCAATGTGTGTGTGTGTGTGTTTTGGAGGGGGTTGCCTATCTCTTCTTAGTCACTCCCCACTTCAGCCTTTATTACCCTCAACCCAACCTCATCAACAGTAAACAGCCTATCAGATCAAAGGATAGGCGTTAGTCATCGACAGTCAGTGTCCAATGAGACGAGAGGACAGGTATGAGTCAGTTTGCATGTCCTGACTTACAGCTAGGAGCGAGGTTAGAGAGAGGAAAGAGTACGAATTCCCTGACGGAACCTCAAGAAAGAACACATTTCTGTCTTCCTTCAGCTTCTCAGACGGAATGAGCGGAACGCCTGTTTCAGAACGTTACATTCTGTGTCAGTTGGAGACAAAAGGTCTGATTTTAGCACCAGACCAACAGTTCTCTCTGTGAAGTGTTCTGGAATGTCAGGCAACAGAACAGATTCCAGTGGAATCCAGAGTGTTCTGTGGGTTGTGTCTGTCACAATGTGTTCCTTCAACACCAGCACAGTGACTAGACTGTCTTCTTCCATGACTTTACTTTCTGAACTTCTCTTTTAACCAAAACACTCAAAACACTTGTAGGTACAACTCCATTGACGTCATTGACTTGGTTTTACATTGCGGTTTGTATTGTTTATTGTTCAAACTTGATTTATTTGAAACAACCAAATCACTTATTTGGTATGATTATGATAGGGATTTATTTAGTTGGTATGATTATGATAGGGACTTATTTAGTTGGTATGAGTATGATAGGGACTTATTTAGTTGGTGGGATTATGATAGGGACTTATTCAGTTGGTATGATTATGATAGGGACTTATTAGTTGGTGTGATTATGATAGGGACTTAGTTAGTTGGTGGGATTATGATAGGGATTTAGTTAGTTGGTGTGATTATGATAGGGACTTATTCAGTTGGTATGATTATGATAGGGACTTATTAGTTGGTGTGATTATGATAGGGACTTAGTTAGTTGGTGGGATTATGATAGGGATTTAGTTAGTTGGTGTGATTATGATAGGGACTTATTCAGTTGGTATGATTATGATAGGGACTTATTAGTTGGTGTGATTATGATAGGAACTTATTCAGTTGGTATGATTATGATAGGGACTTATTAGTTGGTGTGATTATGATAGGGATTTAGTTAGTTGGTGGGATTATGATAGGGATTTAGTTAGTTGGTGGGATTATGATAGGGATTTAGTTAGTTGGTGAGATTATGATAGGGACTTATTAGTTGGTGTGATTATGATAGGGATTTAGTTAGTTGGTGAGATTATGATAGGGATTTATTAGTTGGTGTGAGTATGATAGGGATTTAGTTAGTTGGTGGGATTATGATAGGGATTTAGTTAGTTGGTGAGATTATGATAGGGACTTATTAGTTGGTGTGATTATGATAGGGATTTAGTTAGTTGGTGTGATTATGATTTCTCTCTCTCCTCACTCTCTCTACACATACACACACACACACACACACACTGTTCAGAGAGCGTGAGAAGGTTATTTTGCTTGTTATCAGACCAAGTGGATCTGGCTTCAACAATCCAAACATATACACACACACCTTGTAAACTACACACACACAGACCTCGTACCCTCACACACATGGACATTTCATGTGTTTGGGCGTTTTAAAAAACTGATTATTTCCCGTAAATATCTTTAGCGTTTTTCTGTGGACAAAAACAACTTTCTACGTGTGTGGATGCAAACATGTGTGTGTGTGTGTGTGTGCATACATCAGTTTATGTCCTGCGTCCAACATATCACCCTATATCTTCACAGTGCACTACTCCTGGCAAGAGCACTATAGGTTAATGAATAGGGTACCATTTGGAAATCAGATTGTGTGTGTGTGAGTGATGATTCAGTTGATTGGAACGACCGCTCCGTGAGTTAGCGCCAATGCTAGCAACTTCAATGGGACCATTTAGCATTCCGCTAATAGTCTCTCACCATGGGTGGTCATCAGCCTCACATCGACCTC
>NC_143040.1:9802500-9812500 GCF_057628025.1 Oncorhynchus mykiss | reverse complement strand
TTGATTGAACTCGCTATTCGCATAGAGCGACGGGTTGATCTTCGTCACCGAGCTCGTGGAAAGGAGCTTGCGTTCTCCGTTGCCCCCCTCTCCGCATCACTACCATCTTCCTCTGCCGGCTCGGGTGCTGAGCCTATGCAGCTGGGAGGTATCCGCATCTCGACTAAAGAGAGGGAACGGAGAATCACCAACCGCCTCTGTCTCTATTGCGGTTCCGCTGGTCATTTTGTCACTTCATGTCCAGTAAAAGCCAGAGCTCATCAGTAAGCGGAGGGCTACTGGTGAGCGCTACTACTCCTGTCTCTCCTTCAAGATCCTGCACTACCTTGTCGGTCCATCTACGCTGGACCGGTTCGTCAGCTTCCTGCAGTGCCTTGATAGACTCTGGGGCGGAGGGCTGTTTTATGGACGAGACCTGGGCTCGGGAACATGACATTCCTCTCAGACAGTTAAGGGAGCCCACGGCCTTGTTCGCTTTGGATGGTAGTCCTCTCCCCAGGATTCAGCGTGAGACGCTACCTTTAACCCTCACTGTTTCTGGTAATCATAGCGAAACCATTTCTTTTTTGATTTTTCGTTCACCTTTTACACCTGTTGTTTTGGGCCATCCCTGGCTAGTTTGTCATAATCCTTCCATTAATTGGTCTAGTAATTCTATCCTCTCCTGGAACGTCTCTTGTCATGTGAAATGTTTAATGTCTGCTATCCCTCCTGTTTCCTCTGTCTCTTCTTCACAGGAGGAGCCTGGTGATTTGACAGGGGTGCCGGAGGAATATCACGATCTGCGCACGGTGTTCAGTCGGTCCAGGGCCACCTCTCTTCCTCCACACCGGTCGTATGATTGTAGTATTGATCTCCTTCCGGGAACCACTCCCCCCCCGGGGTAGACTATACTCTCTGTCGGCTCCCGAACGTAAGGCTCTCGAAGATTATTTGTCTGTAGCTCTTGACGCCGGTACCATAGTCCCCTCCTCCTCTCCCGCCGGAGCGGGGGTTTTTTTTGTCAAGAAGAAGGACGGGTCTCTGCGTCCCTGCATAGATTATCGAGGGCTGAATGACATAACAGTGAAGAATCGTTATCCGCTTCCTCTTATGTCTTCAGCCTTCGAGATCCTGCAGGGAGCCAGGTTTTTCACTAAGTTGGACCTTCGTAACGCTTACCATCTCGTGCGCATCAGGGAGGGGGACGAGTGGAAGACGGCATTTAACACTCCGTTAGGGCACTTTGAATACCGGGTTCTTCCTTTCGGCCTCGCTAACGCTCCAGCTGTCTTTCAGGCATTAGTCAATGACGTCCTGAGAGACATGCTGAACATCTTTGTTTTCGTTTACCTTGACGATATCCTAATTTTTTCACCGTCACTCCAGATTCATGTTCAGCACGTTCGACGTGTCCTCCAGCGCCTTTTAGAGAATTGTCTTTTTGTGAAGGCTGAGAAGTGCACTTTTCATGCCTCCTCCGTCACATTTCTCGGTTCTGTTATTTCCGCTGAAGGCATTAAGATGGATCCCGCTAAGGTCCAAGCTGTCATTGATTGGCCCGTCCCTAAGTCACGCGTCGAGCTGCAGCGCTTTCTCGGCTTCGCGAACTTCTATCGTCGTTTCATCCGTAATTTCGGTCAGGTGGCAGCTCCTCTCACAGCCCTTACTTCTGTCAAGACGTGCTTTAAGTGGTCCGTTTCCGCCCAGGGAGCTTTCGATCTCCTCAAGAATCGTTTTACTTCCGCACCTATCCTTGTTACACCTGACGTCTCTAGACAGTTCGTTGTCGAGGTTGACGCGTCAGAGGTGGGCGTGGGAGCCATTCTTTCTCAGCGCTCCCTCTCTGACGACAAGGTCCACCCTTGCGCGTATTTTTCTCATCGCCTGTCGCCGTCGGAACGTAACTATGATGTGGGAAACCGCGAACTGCTCGCCATCCGCTTAGCCCTAGGCGAATGGCGACAGTGGTTGGAGGGGGCGACCGTTCCTTTTGTCGTTTGGACTGACCATAGGAACCTTGAGTACATCCGTTCTGCCAAACGACTTAATGCGCGTCAGGCTCATTGGGCGCTGTTTTTCGCTCGTTTCGAGTTCGTGATTTCTTATCGTCCGGGCTCTAAGAACACCAAGCCTGATGCTTTATCTCGTCTCTTCAGTTCTTCAGTAGCCTCCACTGACCCCGAGGGGATTCTCCCTGAGGGGCGTGTTGTCGGGTTGACTGTCTGGGGAATTGAGAGGCAGGTAAAGCAAGCACTCACACTCCGTCGCCGCGCGCTTGTCCTAGGAACCTTCTTTTCGTTCCCGTTCCTACTCGTCTGGCCGTTCTTCAGTGGGCTCACTCTGCCAAGTTAGCCGGCCACCCTGGCGTTCGGGGTACGCTTGCTTCCATTCGCCAGCGTTTTTGGTGGCCCACCCGGGAGCATGACACGCGTCGTTTCGTGGCTGCTTGTTCGGTCTGCGCGCAGACTAAGTCCGGTAACTCCCCTCCTGCCGGCCGTCTCAGGCCGCTTCCCATTCCCTCTCGACCGTGGTCTCACATCGCCTTAGATTTTATCACCGGACTGCCTTCGTCAGCGGGGAAGACTGTTATTCTTACGGTTGTCGATAGGTTCTCTAAGGCGGCTCATTTTATTCCCCTTGCTAAGCTTCCTTCTGCTAAAGAGACGGCACAAATCATCATCGAGAATGTTTTCAGAATTCATGGCCTTCCGTCAGACGTCGTTTCGGACAGGGGTCCGCAATTCACGTCTCAATTTTGGAGGGAGTTTTGCCGTTTGATTGGGGCTTCCGTCAGTCTCTCTTCCGGCTTTCACCCCCAGTCTAACGGTCAAGCAGAACGGGCCAATCAGACTATTGGTCGCATCTTACGCAGTCTTTCTTTTCGTAACCCTGCGTCTTGGTCAGAACAGCTCCCCTGGGCAGAATACGCCCACAACTCGCTTCCTTCGTCTGCGACCGGGCTATCTCCTTTTCAGAGTAGCCTCGGGTACCAGCCTCCGCTGTTCTCGTCTCAGTTCGCCGAGTCCAGCGTCCCCTCCGCTCAGGCTTTTGTCCAACGTTGCGAGCGCACCTGGAAGAGGGTCAGGTCTGCACTTTGCCGTTATAGGGGGCAGACTGTGAGAGCCGCTAATAAGCGTAGAACTAAGAGTCCTAGATATTGTCGCGGTCAGAGAGTTTGGCTCTCCACTCAGAACCTTCCCCTTAAGACAGCTTCTCGCAAGCTGACCCCGCGGTTCATTGGTCTGTTCCGTATTTCTCAGATCATTAATCCTGTCGCAGTGCGACTTCTTCTTCCGCGATATCTTCGTCGCGTCCACCCGGTCTTCCATGTCTCCTGTGTTAAGCCCGTTCTTCGCGCTCCCGCTCGTCTTCCCCCCCCCCCCCATCCTTGTCGAGGGCGCACCTATCTACAGGGTCCGTAAGATTTTGGACATGCGTCCTCGGGGCCGTGGTCATCAGTACCTAGTGGATTGGGAGGGGTACGGTCCTGAGGAAAGGAGTTGGGTTCCCTCTCGGGACGTGCTGGACCGTTCGCTGATCGATGATTTCCTCCGTTGCCGCCAGGTTTCCTCCTCGAGTGCGCCAGGAGGCGCTCGGTGAGTGGGGGGGTACTGTCATGTATTGTCATGTTGTGTCTTGTTCCTGTTCTTTCTCTTCACCCTGTCTCCCTCTGCTGGTCGTATTAGGTTACCTTTTCTTCCCCTCTTTCCCCCAGCTGTTCCTTGTCTTCTCTAACTACCTCGTTCACCCCTTTTCCCACCTGTTCCCTTTTTCCCTCTGATTAGGTCTCTATATCTCTCTCTGTTCCTGCTCCTGTCTTTGTCGGATTCTCGTTTGTGTTTCTCATGCCTGAACCAGACTATCGTCGTGTTTGCTGCAACCTTGTCCTGTCCTGTCGGAATCTGCCAGTTCATCTAACCTTGTCCTGTCCTGTCGGAATCTGCCTGTCCATCTGAGCCTACATGTGTTTCGTCATTAAAGAAACTCTGTTTTGTTAATTCGCTTTTGGGTCCTCATTCACGCACCCCTGACAAGAACCCTGCTCTGAATCCATAGTGACATCATTGTGAAACACTAATGGAGACACAGTCATGCGGTGACAATATCCATTGTGTTTGTGCCTCAGTTTGCTTTTCTGAATCTACGTTTTAACAACAAGTTTTTTTACATTTGAGAGAGGAGAAAAAATATTATACATATCACATTCTAATGGGACTCTACAAATATTTTAATATGACATTCTAATAGGACTCTACATATACTGTATTATAATATGACATTCTAATAGGACTCTACATTTATTTTAATATGACATTCTAATAGGACTCTACATATACTGTATTATAATATGACATTCTAATAGGACTCTACATTTATTTTAATATGACGTTCTAATAGGACTCTACATATACTGTATTATAATATGACATTCTAATAGGAATCTGATACATTATAATATGACAGTCTAATAGGAATCTACATACATTATAATATGAAATTCTAATAGTATTTTACATACTGTTGAATTTGGAATACACTAAGTTGACTCTGCCTTTAAACAGCTTGGAAAATTCCAGAAAATGATGTCATGGCTTTAGAAGCGTCTGATATGCTATTTGACACATTTGAGTCAATTGGAGGTGTACCTGTGGATGTATTTCAAGGCCTACCTTCAAACTCTGTGCCTCTTTGCTTGACATCAAGGGAAAATCAAAAGAAATCAGCCAAGACCTCATAAAAAAATGTGTAGACTGCCACAAGTCTGGTTCATCCTTGGGAGCAATTTCCAAACACCTGAAAGTACCACGTTCATCTTTACAAACAATAGTACAAAAGTATAAACACCATGGGACCATGCATCCGTCATACCGCTCTGGAAGGAGACGCGTTCTTTCTAATAGAGATGAACTTACTTTGGTGTGAAAAGTGCAAATCAGTCTCAGAACAACAGCAAAGGACCTTGTGAAGATGCTGGAGGAAACAGGTACAAAGTATCTATATTCACAGTAAAACGAGTCCTATATCGACATAACCTGAAAGGCCTCTCAGCAAGGAAGAAGCCACTGCTCCAAAACCGCCATAAAAAAAGCCAGACTACGGTTTGCAACTGCACATGGGGACAAAGATCATACTTTTTTGAGAAATGTCCTCTGGTCTGATGAAATAAAAGTAGAACTGTTTGGCCATAATGACCATCGTTATGTTTGGAGGAAAAAGAGGGAGGCTTGCAAGCCGAAGAACATCATCCCAACCGTGAAGCATAGGGGGTGGCAGCATAATGTTATGGGGGTGCTTTGCTGCAGGAGCGATTTATGCACTTCACAAAATAGATGGCATCATGGGGGGGAAAATTATGTGGATATGTTGAAGCAACATCTCAAGACATCAGTCAGGAAGTTAAAGCTTGGTTGCAAATGGGTCTTCCAAATGGACAATGACCACACGGATGCTTCCAAAGTTGTGGCAAAATGGCTTAAGGACAACAAAGTCAAGGTATTGGAGTGGCAAACACAAAGCCCTGACCTCAATCATATAGAACATTTGTGGGCAGAACTGAAAAAGTTTGTGCGAGTAAGGAGGCTTACAAACCTGATTAAATTACACCAGCTCTGTCAGGAGGAATGGGCCAAAATTCACCCAATGTATTGTGGGAAGCTTGTGGAAGGCTACCCTAAACATTTGACCCAAGTTAAACAATTTAAAGGCAATGCTACCAAATACTAATTGAGTGTATGTAAACTTCTGACCCACTGGGAATGTGATGAAAGAAATACAAGCTGAAATAAATCATTCTCTCTACTATTATTCTGACATTTCACATTCTTCTTCAAATAAAGTGGTGATCCTAACAGGGAATTTTTATTAGGATTAATTGTCCGTAATTGTGAAAAACTGTGTTTAAATGTTCGTGGCTAAGGTGTATGTAAACTTCCGTCTTCAACTGTATATTATAATTTCAAATTTCATTGGAATTTTCATTTCAAATTGGAAAACATGCATTAATATTATTTACATTAGCATTAATACATTCACTTACCAATCACTGGAAGAGAGAGATGTAGAGACAGAGTAGGGGTATGGAGAGGATTGAAGAGAGAGGGAAAGAGAGAGTAGGGGTCAGGATGTTATGGGTTAAAAATATGACCAGGTCTCCAGGTCAGGATGTTATGGGTTAACAATATGATCATGTCTCCAGGTCTCCAGGTCTTCAGGACCAGCTGGCTTTTATCTGAACCTTATGTGCCACCCTGACACTGTCCTGATTTAGAGGCTGTGCAGATGGCAGACTACACCACCTGTGTGTGTTGGTGTGTTAGTGTGTTTGTGTGTGTTAGTGTGTGTGTGTGTGTGTGTGCATGTGTGTGTGTGTGTGTGTGTGTGTGTGTGTGTGTGTTTGTGTGTGTGTGTGTGTGTGTGACTACACCACCTGTTTCCCCTCCAGACCTTGGCAAGCCCCCGGAACACCTCACTGACCCACATAATGGGACTCCCTACACACACACACACACACACACACACACACACACACACACACACACACACACACACACACACACATGGACAACTCCCACCCTCCTGTATACAATCAACTCTAACTCTCATCCCATGTGGGCTACCAGATCTAAAACCCTGTTCCATGTCACCTTCAAATGACCTACTGTATAGTGGTGGAATTTAGGGGTTCCCAGAGGAGAGTCAACGTGATTCCAGGTCATCTCTTCACCTTCTACCTGTGTTTTCCCACTGAGCTGACAACGTGGGCGTTAGTTATGGTGTTGACTAACACGAGTACCCGGGTCTGACCAAGGTCATGCACCTTTTCGGACGGTGGTGTTGACTAACACGAGTACCCGGGTCTGACCAAGGTCACGCACCTTTTCGGACGGTTTTGTAATATCCTTCAGTTCTCCTTCTGTCCTGTATATTTGTCTTGAAAGCGTGGCCTGTGTTTCAAATCATTACCTGAATTCAGTCTATACCAAACTACCTCCCCTTACACAAAGACAGCTTATCTCAGCTGATAAACCAATCAAGCCATTTAAACCAGGTTCCTCAGACAAGATATTTAAAACCTGTTGGATCTCTAGGAGCGCTATTTCATTTTTGGATAAAAAACGTTCCCGTTTTAAGCACAATATTTTGACACGAAAAGATGCTCAATGATTTTCTAATGTCTCCTTATATGGCTGTAAATGCGACAGGAATACGCTTAGACCTTCTGCCGTTTCCCCAAGATGTCGGCAGCATTGTGACGTATTTGTAGGCATATCATTGGAAGATTGGCCATAAGAGACTACATTTTTCAAGTGTCCGCCTGGTGTCCTGCGTCGAAATTGGTGCGCAAAGCCAGGTGCAAGTATTTTTCCATTTGATTGAGAGGAGAAACCATGCTTCCACGAACGATATATCATCGAAGAGATATGTGAAAAACACCTTGAGGATTGATTCTAAACCACGTTTGCCATGTTTTCAGTCGATATTATGGAGTTAATTTGGAAAAAAGTTCGCGTTTTGAAAACTGAATTTTCGGGTTTTTTTGGTAGCCAAATGTGATGTACAAAACGAAGCTATTTCTAATACACAAAGATTCTTTTTGGAAAAACTGAGCATTTGCTATCTAACTGAGAGTCTCCTCATTGAAAACATCCGAAGTTCTTCAAAGGTAAATGATTTTATTTGAAGGCTTTTATGTTTTTGTTGAAATGTTGCGTGCTGGATGCTAACGCTAATGCTAACGCTAAATGCTACGCTAGCTAGCTACTTTTACACAAATTATTGTTTTCCTATGGTTGAGAAGCATATTTTGAAAATCTAGGATGACAGTGTTGTTTACAAAAGGCTAAGCTTGAGAGATGGCATATTTATTTAATTTCATTTGCGATTTTCATGAATAGTTAACGTTGCGTTATGGTAATGAGCTTGAGTCTGTATTCACGATCCCAGATCCGGGATGGGGAGATCAGAGAGGTTTTAAACCAGGTTCCTCAGACAAGATATTTAATGAGGTTCTTCAGTTGAGATATTCACCTGTCCATCTAGCTGTCTGAAAGATATAATGTGAAATAATATGTGTTCTATACTCACTAAGATGTCCCTCCTACCCTAATGAAGGGTGGTTGAAGAAGGGTTGTCCCTCCTACCCTAATGAAGGGTGATTGAAGAAGGGTTGTCCCTCTTACCCTAATGAAGGGTGATTGAAGAAGGGATGTCCCTCCTACCCTAATGAAGGGTGATTGAAGAAGGGTTGTCCCTCCTACCCTAATGAAGGGTGATTGAAGAAGGGTTGTCCCCCCTACCCTAATGAAGGGTGATTGAAGAAGGGATGTCCCTCCTACCCTAATGAAGGGGGATTGAAGAAGGGTTGTCCCTCCTACCCTATTGAAGAAGGGTTGTCCCTCCTACCCTAATGAAGGGTGATTGAAGAAGGGTTGTTCCTCCTACCCTAATGAAGAAGGGTTGTCCCTCCTACCCTAATGAAGGGGGATTGAAGAAGGGTTGTCCCTCCTACCCTAATGAAGAAGGGTTGTCCCTCCTACCCTAATGAAGAAGGGTTGTCCCTCCTACCCTAATGAAGAAGGGTTGTCCCTCCTACCCTAAAGAAGGGGGATTGAAGAAGGGTTGTCCCTCCTACCCTAATGAAGAAGGGTTGTCCCTCCTACCCTAATGAAGAAGGGTTGTCCCTCCTACCCTAATGAAGAAGGGTTGTCCCTCCTACCCTAATGAAGGGGGATTGAAGAAGGGTTGTCCCTCCTACCCTAATGAAGAAGGGTTGTCCCTCCTACCCTAATGAAGGGTGATTGAAGAAGGGTTGTCCCTCCTACCCTAATGAAGGGTGATTGAAGAAGGGTTGTCACTCCTACCCTAATGAAGGGTGATTGAAGAAGGGTTGTCCCTCCTACCCTAATGAAGGGTGATTGAAGAAGGGTTGTCCCTCCTACCCTAATGAAGGGTGATTGAAGAAGGGTTGTCCCTCCTAAGCTAATGAAGGGTGATTGAAGAAGGGTTGTCCCTCCTACCCTAATGAAGGGTGATTGAAGAAGGGTTGTCCCTCCTACCCTAATGAAGGGTGGTTGAAGAAGGGTTGTCCATCCTACCCTAATGCAGGGTGATTGAAGAAGGGTTGTCCCTCCTACCCTAATGAAGGATGATTGAAGAAGGGTTGTTCCTCCTACCCGAATGAAGGGTGGTTGAAGAAGGGTTGTCCCTCCTACCCTAATGAAGGATGATTGAATAAGGGTTGTCCCTCCTACCCTAATGAAGGGTGGTTGAAGAAGGGTTGTCCCTCCTACCCTAATGAAGAAGGGTTGTCCCTCCTACCCTAATGAAGGATGATTGAATAAGGGTTGTCCCTCCTACCCTAATGAAGGATGATTGAAGAAGGGTTGTTCCTCCTACCCGAATGAAGGGTGGTTGAAGAAGGGTTGTCCCTCCTACCCTAATGAAGGATGATTGAATAAGGGTTGTCCCTCCTACCCTAATGAAGGGTGGTTGAAGAAGGGTTGTCCCTCCTACCCTAATGAAGGGTGATTGAAGAAGGGTTGTCCCTCCTACCCTAATGAAGGGTGGTTGAAGAAGGGTTGTCCATCCTACCCTAATGCAGGGTGATTGAAGAAGGGTTGTCCCTCCTACCCTAATGAAGGATGATTGAAGAAGGGTTGTTCCTCCTACCCGAATGAAGGGTGGTTGAAGAAGGGTTGTCCCTCCTACCCTAATGAAGGATGATTGAATAAGGGTTGTCCCTCCTACCCTAATGAAGGGTGGTTGAAGAAGGGATGTCCCTCCTACCCTAATGAAGGGTGATTGAAGAAGGGTTGTCCCTCCTACCCTAATGAAGGGTGATTGAAGAAGGGTTGTCCCCCCTACCCTAATGAAGGGTGATTGAAGAAGGGATGTCCCTCCTACCCTAATGAAGGGGGATTGAAGAAGGGTTGTCCCTCCTACCCTATTGAAGAAGGGTTGTCCCTCCTACCCTAATGAAGGGTGATTGAAGAAGGGTTGTCCCTCCTACCCTAATGAA
>NC_143040.1:9787500-9797500 GCF_057628025.1 Oncorhynchus mykiss | reverse complement strand
TTAATACTTTGTAGCGCCACCTTTTGCTGCGATTACAGCTGTAAGTCGCTTGGGGTATGTCTTTATCAGTTTTGCACATCGAGAGACTGAAATTTTTTCCCATTCCTCCTTGCAAAACAGCTCGAGCTCAGTGAGGTTGGATGGAGAGCATTTGTGAACAGCAGTTTTCATTTCTTTCCACAGATTCTCGATTCGATTCAGGTCTGGACTTTGACTTGGCCATTCTAACACCTGGATATGTTTATTTTTGAACCATTCCATTGTAGATTTTGCTTTATGTTTTGGATCATTGTCTTGTTGGAAGACAAATCTCCATCCCAGTCTCAGGTATTTTGCAGACTCCATCAGGTTTTCTTCCAGAATGGTCCTGTATTTGGCTCCATCCATCTTCCCATCAATTTTAACCATCTTCCCTGTCCCTGCTGAAGAAAAGCAGGCCCAAACCATGATGCTGCCACCACCATGTTTGACAGTGGGGATGGTGTGTTCAGTTGTGTTGCTTTTACGCCAAACATAACGTTTTGCATTGTTGCCAAAAAGTTCAATTTGGTTTCATCTGACCAGAGCACCTTCTTCCACATGTTTGGTGTGTCTCCCAGGTGGCTTGTGGCAAACTTTAAACGACACTTTTTATGGATATCTTTAAGAAATGGCTTTCTTCTTGCCACTCTTCCATAAAGGCCAGATTTGTGCAATATACGACTGATTGTTGTCCTATGGACAGAGTCTCCCACCTCAGCTGTAGATCTCTGCAGTTCGTCCAAAGTGATCATGGGCCTCTTGGCTGCATCTCTGATCAGTCTTCTCCTTGTAGGAGCTGAAAGTTTAGAGGGACGGCCAGGTCTTGGTAGATTTGCAGTGGTCTGATACTCCTTCCATTTCAATATTATCGCTTGCACAGTGCTCCTTGGGATGTTTAAACTTGGGAAATCTTTTTGTATCCAAATCCGGCTTAGTATCAGTATCTCGGACCTGCCTGGTGTGTTCCTTGTTCTTCATGATGCTCTCTGCGCTTTTAACGGACCTCTGAGACTATCACAGTGCAGGTGCATTTATGCAGAGACTTGATTACACACAGGTGGATTGTATTTATCATCCTTAGTCATTTAGGTCAACATTGGAACATTGAGAGATCCTCACTGAACTTCTGGAGAGAGTTTGCTGCACTGAAAGTAAAGGGGCTGAATAATTTTGTACGCCCAATTTTTCAGTTTTTGATTTGTTAAAAAAGTTTGAAATATCCAATAAATATCATTCCACTTCATGATTGTGTCCCACTTGTTGTTGATTCTTCACAAAAAAATACAGTTTTATATCTTTATGTTTGAAGCCTGAAATGTGGCAAAAGGGTGCAAAGTTCAAGGGGGCCGAATACTTTCACAAGGCACTGTAGATGGCTCATTATGTTCCCTCCTTTCCGTAGACATCCCTGTTACTAAAGCACTTTCTCCTGTATCTGTGTGTGAATGGGACAATGCACAGACAAGCCTGGACGGCCTGGATAAAGAGAAACAGAGACATATTCACTCTGGTCTCAGTGGTTGAATCTCCGCCTTCACAGAGTTACACGACCAGAAACCACTTTCATTCCAGCTCATTTCATGTTGAATTTGCAGTCACATACAGCTCACAACTGATAGACTGAAGCAGAAAAGAGAGAGAAAGAGAGGAAAATAAGAACATAAAAGAGGTGTTTCAAGCCTGAGTGGCATTGAGAGGGTAATAAGATCTGCTGGAATAGGGGAAAGGTATTCTACTTTCATATAAAAGTCAAGTGAGATGTGTGTGTGTGGGCGTTCGAGCCGGGCATGTGTTTTCATATGTGCATGTGTGTCTGTATATGTGTGTCTGTATGTGTGTGTCTGTATATGTGTGTCTGTACGTGTGTGTCTGTATGTGTGTGTCTGTACGTGTGTGTCTGTATGTGTGTGTCTGTACGTGTGTGTCTGTATGTGTGTGTCTGTATGTGTGTGTCTGTACGTGTGTGTCTGTACGTGTGTGTCTGTACGTGTGTGTCTGTACGTGTGTTCATATGTACATGTGTGAACAAGAAAAAGAGACCACACAGCCATTAAGTGTGTGTGTGTGTGTGTGTGCGCGTGTGCGTGTGTGTGTGTGTGTGCGTGTGCGCGTGCATGTGCGTGTGCGCGTGTGCCTTTGTGGGTGTGTGTGTGTGTGCGTGTGTGTGTGTGTGTGTGTTCATGCATACATTGATGTCTTTACTCAAGTATATAAGAGTGTGGTGGCCTCACTTGAAACTGAAATCTATCTTCACTCTGAATGGAACCCCTGTTCTCTCTCTGTCTCCTTTTCTTCCCTCTATTCCTCTTTCTCTCCTTTTCTTCCCTCTATTCCTCTTTCTCTCCTTTCCTCCCTCATTCCCTCCCTCTTCTCTCTCTCCCTCTCTCCCTTCCTCACGCTATCCCTCCCTCCCTCTTCTCTTCCTTTACTTTACCAAACTATAGCATTATGACCATGCATTTGATCTATACATATATATATATATATATAGAGAGAGAGAGAGAGAGAGAGAGAGAGAGAGAGAGAGAGAGAGAGAGAGAGAGAGAGAGAGAGAGAGAGAGAAGTAGGGGCAATGAGAGAAACAGAGAGGATGGTTGAGAAAAGGACAAATAAACAGTGAAAGAGAGCGATGGTAAAACACCTAAGATTGCTTCTGGCCTCCTGAAGGCCAATCATTCTTCTAACTGGCTATTTGTGTACAAACTGTTATGTGGAGGATAGAGAGTTTGAATGAAAACCAAATAGTAAGTGGATGAATTTTGAGTTGATACAAACTGACAGTCGTGTAAGAAAGAGAAAAATATGAGATAGACAATGAGAAAGAGAAAGAGAGAGAGAGAGAGGAGAGAGAGAGAGAGAGAGACAGAGAGAGAGAGAGGAGAGAGAGAGAGAGAGAGAGAGAGAGGCAGAGAGAGAGAGGAGAGAGAGAGAGAGACAGAGAAAGGGAGAGAGAGAGATAGATTAAAAAAAAGAGAGAGAGAGAGAGATGTACAGTATGTTGTTGTCTGGCTAGAGCAGGGAGGGACAGAGAGAGATTATTATTTGATAGATGTCTGAAGTTGCGTTCGGTTTGCTTGAATGAACGGCGAGGTGAGGGTTTGAAGCAATGAGTGACGTATATAAAGAGCAGCGGCCATGTTGACAGCGTTCCCCAACCCACAACCGAACCCTTCCACGTCTTTCAGCTGGTAGTTTCCATTCATTTGAACCTTCCAGAACGCAGCCTGAGTGTTCTGTCTTGGAGCGTTCCAAGGTCAAGAACAAACCAATCAGGTGTGTGATTGCATTAGATATGCAAAGAGCCTCAGCTGCAGCTAATCTCCTGGCACCTGTAGCTACTCAGGGGTGCGTTCAGTTAGCTTGAACGTTTGCTACGTTGAGTAACGGTTTGTACTGAACGGCACGTTTTACCTAAACGTTCTTGTACTTTCTCGGGACAGACATTTGCTCCATTCAGTGGGTGTGGCTTGAAGCAATGAGTGACGTATTTAAAGGGCCATGCTGACAGCGTTCCCCGACCCACAATCCAATCCCCAATTGCCTCCTGAGTGGCTCAGCGGTCTAAGGCACTCCATCTCAGTGCTATAGGTGTCACTACAGACCCGGGGTCAATCCCATCCCGTATCACAACTGGCCATGATCAGGAGTCTCATAGGGGGGAGAACAATTGGCCCAGTATCGTCCGGGTTAGTGAAGGGTTTGGCCCAGCATCGTCCGGGTTAGGGGAGGGTTTGGCCCAGTATCGTCCGGGTTAGTGAAGGGTTTGGCCCAGCATCGTCCGGGTTAGGGGAGGGTTTGGCCAAACATCGTCCGAGTTAGTGGAGGGTTTGGCCGTTGGAGGCCGTCATTGTAAATAAGATTTTTTTCTTAACTGACTTGTCTAGTTAAATAAAGGTTAAATAAATAAAATCCCTTCCCGTTGTTCAACTGGTTGTTCAGTACAGCGCCATTCAATTGAATGTTCTATTGAGTTTTTATGACCTGAACGCAGCCCAAGTAGCCTCGGAGAAGAGATGATGCTTTTCACGATGATGTAGTGCTCCTTGAGGACTTTCAGTGTGTCTTCATGAGGATTTATCTGGCACTGTATCATTCTACATCCATCTCAACCTCTGAATCACCTTCAAAACAACAAATCACCTGTGGCAGCAACTTGAAGTGTCCGCTGGAGTAACACATATGATGCTCCTCTTTGAGGTCTTGGAATGTACTATTACAAACTAACTGTCACCCTACTACCCATCTACTGTCACCCAAACTACCCATCTACTGTCACCCTACAACCCATCTACTGTCACCCTACTACCCATCTACTGTCACCCTACTACCATCTACTGTCACCCTACTACCATCTACTGTCACCCTACTACCCATCTACTGTCACCCAACTACCCATCTACTGTCACCCTACTACCCATCTACTGTCACCCTACTACCATCTACTGTCACCCTACTACCCATCTACTGTCACCCAACTACCCATCTACTGTCACCCTACTACCCATCTACTGTCACCCTACTACCCATCTACTGTCACCCTACTACCATCTACTGTCACCCTAATACCCATCTACTGTCACCCAACTACCCATCTACTGTCACCCTACTACCCATCTACTGTCACCCAAACTACCCATCTACTGTCACCCTAATACCCATCTACTGTCACCCAACTACCCATCTACTGTCACCCAACTACCCATCTACTGTCACCCTACTACCCATCTACTGTCATCCTACTACCCATCTACTGTCACCCTACTACCCATCTACTGTCACCCTACTACCCATCTACTGTCACCCTACTACCCAGCTACTGTTACCCTACTACCCATCTACTGTCACCCTACTACCCATCTACTGTCACCCAAACTACCCATCTACTGTCACCCTACTACCCATCTACTGTCACCCAAATACCCATCTACTGTCATCCTACTACCCATCTACTGTCACCCTACTACCCATCTACTGTCACCCAAACTACCCATCTACTGTCACCCTACTACCCATCTACTGTCACCCAACTACCCATATACTGTCACCCAAATACCCATCTACTGTCACCCTATTACAAACTAACTATTACCCTAACTACCCATCTACTGTCACCCAACCACCCATCTACTGTCACCCTACAACCCACTAACTGTCACCCTACTACCAATCAGCTGTCACCCTACTACCCATCTACTGTCACCCAACTACCCATCTACTGTCACCCAACTACCCATCTACTGTCACCCAACTACCCATCTACTGTCACCCTACTACCCATCTACTGTCACCCTACTACCCATCTACTGTCACCCTACTACCCATCTACTGTCACCCTACTACCCATCTACTGTCACCCAACTACCCATCTACTGTCACCCTACTACCCATCTACTGTCACCCTACTACCCATCTACTGTCACCCTACTATGGTGTTAACGTCTACACTTTTGAATAAATAGAATACAAAATGTTCTCAAATGAAAACAGAATTATTCTGACCACGCTCCCAAGTCCCCACTTCGGCAGATAAGTTACTATCCATAAACTAGCTTGCTGGGAAGGACTCATCAGGACGACTGACAGAATTGAATGAACCCAATCCGTTCGTCTCCACTCGACTTTAGCTGTGCGACATACGTCATTCATTTGGGCACCAGGCGTGAGTCCGTGTCGCCTCCCCTCTCAAAGTGGCTGTGGACATGGAGTCAGTGAAATTGTCTTGGTGTTGTTTTTTGGGTTTTTTGCCTGCATGTACTTCTACCTATGTGTGTGTTTGAATAGTAGGCCTGGCTTTAGGAGATTGTCCCTGCTCTGCTCTGCTGGGCCCAGTCTGACAGACAGGCTTTATGTAAATAGGCCTTTTTATATGACGATGTGACGATATGAATGGAAATTCATGGCTGGCTTTTTGGAGGATTTGAAAGCAGGGAATCCCCAAGGGCGGCTAGTTGTGTGCATGACATCAAAGGTGCAACTCGTATCCCAGTTTCTGAAATCCTTCTTACCAACCATGTTGATTCCTCTCTTCCGCTCCTCCTATCTCCTCCTCTATTCCTATCTCCTCTTCTCCTCCTCTCCTCCTTTCTCCTCCTCTCCTATCTCTTCCTCTCCTCCTCTCTTTCTCTCCTCTCCTTCGATCTCCTCCTCTCCTCCCTCTCTCCTACTCCTATACCTCCTCTACTCCTCCTCTCTTCCCTTCCTCTCCTCCTCCTCTCCTCCTCTCTTCCCCTCCTCCTCTCCCCTCCTCCTCTTCCCCTCCTCCTCTCCTCCTCCTCCTCTTCCTCTCCTCTCCTCCTCCTCCTCCTCTCATCCCCTTCTCTTCTCTATACAGTACATATCCATTTTCTACAGTATATTTACTTTCAATCTGATATTCAACTATCTTACAGTCTCATGTTGGATCTATCTCAGAACAGCTATAAAGAGGTAAAAGATTGAAGCTATCAGGTGTTCATTATCCGACAGGGAAACCTCTTCAGTACTTCAGGATGGGCACAGTGTTGCCTGTAGAGAAAGCCTACATTGTGTTTGTGTGGAGAGGGAGATGAAGTGGAAGAGATACAGTACTCCATCTGAACTCAAATCAGACTCCGGTTTATATTGATCTTGCTATATATCCCTGGCGTCTGCGTCTGCGTGTGTTCATGTGTGTGAATTTCTGTGTGTGTGTGTGTGTGTGTGTGTGTGTGTGTGTGTGTGTGTGTGTGTGTGTGTGTGTGTGTGTGTGTGCGTGTGTGTGTGTGTGTGTGTGTGTGTGTGTGTGTGTGTGTGTGTGTGTGCGCGTGTGTGTGTTTGAGCATAGAGAGAGAGATTGAGTCTGGAGACTTGAGATATAATGTGTGTTGGAGTGTAGAGAGAGAGATTGAGTCTGGAGACTGGAAACTATGAGATATAATGTGTGTTGGAGTGTAGAGAGAGTTTGGAGACATAATGTCACTAAGGGACAGACAGACATGCTTTTATTCATTTAAACTAGGAAAGTCAGTTAAGAACAAATTGTTATTTACAATGACGGCCTAAACTGGCCGAACCCGGACGACACTGGGCCAATTGTGTGCCGCCCTATGACAGACAGACAGACAGACAGACAGACAGACAGACAGACAGACAGACAGACAGACAGACAGACGTGCGTGTGTGTGTGTGTGTGTGTGCACCGCTAGAGCGTATGTGTGAATACCTGCAGTACACTCAGTGCGGATATCAATTAATTGTAGAATTATCCCCAAGTCATTGTAGTGAAGACAAATTCATTTTTTGTTTAATGAACAATCCAATGAAATTGTACTGCCTCATTACTCTCTGTTGTGTGCGACATGACACCCTGTTCTCTAAATCACACTTATTTTGACCAGCGCCTTATGGACTGTGCAGTGCACTATAAAGGGATTAGGGTGTGATTTGGGACTCACACAACTTGTTCTGTTTAGTTCATGAGAGAATGCTCAGAATCGTTAAGACATTATGATGTCATAGTGGAACCTTCCAAACGGCATCCTTTACCCTTTTTTAAAGTGCACTATTCTTGTACCAAAGCCATTAATGGGCCACGTTGAAAAGTAGTGCACTAGCCAAATGAGTGCCCTGTATGGGGATTAGGGTGCCGTTTGGGAGTTGGTCTCGTTCAGATCACAGAAGAATGATGATGGTTGTGTTAATAAGACATTATTATATTACAGTCAGATAATGTATTACTTTTCTGAGTCATTCCGTTATAATGGGACTGCAGGTGAATCTGTATGATGAAAAGTCACGTCTGATGTTGTGTAATGTGAGTTATATTAATGGCAGGTTGAGTCCGGGTCAAACACACACACACACACACCACCTCTGGAAGTGCAGTCACACAACAGAGAGACAGGCTTAAGACTTCTGTTACTTTAGCGTCCTGTGAAGTTTGTGGACTGTGTGTGTGTGTGTGTGTGTGTGTGTGTGTGTGTGTGTGTGTGTTAGTGTGTAGGGGGAGTTTGTTGACCGGAGGTGTGCTACGTCTGCTGCCAGTGTCTGAATCCTCAGAGAAACAAGTCCCCAACATGACAGACAGAGAAGGTTCTGAGAACATCCGTCAACAAAGACTCTCTGGAACAGTTTCAGTCAGCAAGATGTCTGAGGGAATAATGGAAAACGGCTTAGCATCAAACCTTACAGACTGCTACTGGAGCAGTGTTCTGAGAACATCCCTCAACAAAGACTCTCTGGAACAGTTTCAGTCAGTAAGATGTCTGAGGGAATAATGGAAAACCGCTTAGCATCAAACCTTACAGACTGTTACTGGAGCAGTGTTTAGAGTTGAATAACATCCCTTCTAGACCGTAACGGTCTCCTATATGAACCTACAGCCTACTGGTTCAGCTAGGATTACTGCACTGTGATGCTAACATGTCTACCTGTGTCCATGTTGTGTTAGGAAGTCTGTAGTCGCGTCACTCTGGCTACTGTGTGTAAACGTTGTTTCATGGGATTCAGATCTGTGAATGTTTGTTTTATCATGGCTGTTATTAACATATACTGTCATAAGGATGTATCTAACAGTGTTTTATCATGGCTGTTATTAACATATACTGTCATAAGGACATGTCTAACAGTGTTTTATCATGGCTGTTATTAACATATACTGTCATAAGGACGTATCTAACAGTGTGATATTAACATATACTGTCATAAGGACGTATCTAACAGTGTTGTATCATGGCTGTTATTAACATAAACTGTCATAAGGACATATCTAACAGTGTGATATTAACATATACTGTCATAAGGACATATCTAACAGTGTGATATTAACATATACTGTCATAAGGACATATCTAACAGTGTGATATTAACATATACTGTCATAAGGACATATCTAACAGTGTTGTATCATGGCTGTTATTAACATAAACTGTCATAAGGACATATCTAACAGTGTGATATTAACATATACTGTCATAAGGACATATCTAACAGTGTTGTATCATGGCTGTTATTAACATATACTGTCATAAGGACGTATCTAACAGTGTGATATTAACATATACTGTCATAAGGACATATCTAACAGTGTTGTATCATGGCTGTTATTAACATATACTGTCATAAGGACATATCTAACAGTGTTATTAACATATACTGTCATAAGGACATATCTAACAGTGTTATTAACATATACTGTCATAAGGACATATCTAACAGTGTGATATTAACATATACTGTCATAAGGACATATCTAACAGTGTGATATTAACATATACTGTCATAAGGACATATCTAACAGTGTGATATTAACATATACTGTCATAAGGACGTATCTAACAGTGTTGTATCATGGCTGGTATTAATGTATACTGTCATAAGGACATATCTAACAGTGTGATTTTAACATATACTGTCATAAGGACATATCTAACAGTGTGATATTAACATATACTGTCATAAGGACATATCTAACAGTGTGATATTAACATATACTGTCATAAGGACGTATCTAACAGTGTTGTATCATGGCTGGTATTAATGTATACTGTCATAAGGACATATCTAACAGTGTGATATTAACATATACTGTCATAATGACATATCTAACAGTGTGATTAACATATACTGTCATAAGGACATATCTAACAGTGTTGTATCATGGCTGTTATTAACATATACTGTCATAAGGACATATCTAACAGTGTGATATTAACATATACTGTCATAAGGACATATCTAACAGTGTTGTATCATGGCTGTTATTAACATATACTGTCATAAGGACATATCTAACAGTGTGATATTAACATATACTGTCATAAGGACATATCTAACAGTGTTATTAACATATACTGTCATAAGGACATATCTAACAGTGTTATATTAACATATACTGTCATAATGACATATCTAACAGTGTTGTATCATGGCTGGTATTAATGTCTACTGTCATGAGCACAAAAATGGCCTGTGGTTTTAAGCTGGACTTCTAGTCTGTCAGGGTGGAATAAAAATAACCAGG
>NC_143040.1:9755000-9782500 GCF_057628025.1 Oncorhynchus mykiss | reverse complement strand
TCCTCTGTCAGTAGGTCCTCTGTCAGTAGGTCCTCTGTCAGTAGGTCCTCTGTCAGTTGGTCCTCTGTCAGTGGTTCCTCTGTCAGTTGGTCCTCTGTCAGTGGTTCCTCTGTCAGTAGGTCCTCTGTCAGTAGGTCCTCTGTCAGTAGGTCCTCTGTCAGTAGGTCCTCTGTCAGTAGGTCCTCTGTCAATATGTCCTCTGTCAGTTGTTCCTCTGTCAGTGGTTCCTCTGTCAGTAGGTCCTCTGTCAGTAGGTCCTCTGTCAGTAGGTCCTCTGTCAGTAGGTCCTCTGTCAGTTGTTCCCCTGTCAGTTGTTCCCCTGTCAGTAGGTCCTCTGTCAGTGGTGCCTCTCTCAGTAGGTCCTCTGTCAGTTGTTCCTCTGTCAGTAGGTCCTCTGTCAGTATGTCCTCTGTCAGTAGGTCCTCTGTCAGTAGGTCCTCTGTCAGTAGGTCCTCTGTCAGTAGGTCCTCTGTCAGTTGTTCCTCTGTCAGTAGGTCCTCTGTCAGTATGTCCTCTGTCAGTAGGTCCTCTGTCAGTTGTTCCCCTGTCAGTAGGTCCTCTGTCAGTGGTGCCTCTCTCAGTAGGTCCTCTGTCAGTTGTTCCTCTGTCAGTAGGTCCTCTGTCAGTATGTCCTCTGTCAGTAGGTCCTCTGTCAGTAGGTCCTCTGTCAGTAGGTCCTCTGTCAGTAGGTCCTCTGTCAGTAGGTCCTCTATCGGTAGGTCCTCTGTCATTTGTTCCTCTGTCAGTAATTCCTCTGTCAGTAGGTCCTCTGTCAGTTGTTCCTCTGTCAGTAGGTCCTCTGTCAGTAGGTCCTCTGTCAGTAGGTCCTCTGTCAGTTGTTCCTCTGTCAGTAGGTCCTCTGTCAGTAGGTCCTCTGTCATTTGTTCCTCTGTCAGTAATTCCTCTGTCAGTAGGGCCTCTGTCAGTAGGTCCTCTGTCAGTTGTTCCTCTGTCAGTAGGTCCTCTGTCAGTAGGTCCTCTGTCAGTAGGTCCTCTGTCAGTAGGTCCTCTGTCCGTAGGTCCTCTGTCAGTAGGTCCTCTGTCAGTTGTTCCTCTGTCAGTAGGTCCTCTGTCAGTAGGTCCTCTGTCAGTTGTTCCTCTGTCAGTAGGTCCTCTGTCAGTTGGTCCTCTGTCAGTAGGTCCTCTGTCAGTAGGTCCTCTGTCAGTGGTTCCTCTGTCAGTAGGTCCTCTGTCAGTAGGTCCTCTGTCAGTGGTTCCTCTGTCAGTAGGTCCTCTGTCAGTAGGTCCTCTGTCAGTAGGTCCTCTGTCAGTAGGTCCTCTGTCAGTTGTTCCTCTGTCAGTAGGTCCTCTGTCAGTTGTTCCTCTGTCAGTAGGTCCTCTGTCAGTAGGTCCTCTGTCAGTAGGTCCTCTGTCAGTTGTTCCTCTGTCAGTAGGTCCTCTGTCAGTGGTTCCTCTGTCAGTAGGTCCTCTGTCAGTAGGTCCTCTGTCAGTAGGTCCTCTGTCAGTTGTTCCTCTGTCAGTAGGTCCTCTGTCAGTAGGTCCTCTGTCAGTAGGTCCTCTGTCAGTAGGTCCTCTGTCAGTTGTTCCTCTGTCAGTAATTCCTCTGTCAGTGGGTCCTCTGTCAGTATGTCCTCTGTCAGTAGGTCCTCTGTCAGTAGGTCCTCTATCAGTAGGTCCTCTGTCAGTAGGTCCTCTGTCAGTAGGTCCTCTGTCAGTAGGTCCTCTGTCCGTAGGTCCTCTGTCAGTAGGTCCTCTGTCAGTTGTTCCTCTGTCAGTAGGTCCTCTGTCAGTAGGTCCTC
Source organism: Oncorhynchus mykiss (assembly GCF_057628025.1). NCBI lineage: Eukaryota > Metazoa > Chordata > Actinopteri > Salmoniformes > Salmonidae > Oncorhynchus > Oncorhynchus mykiss. The sequence continues at coordinate 9,780,740 of NC_143040.1, read as the reverse complement.
TATCAGTAGGTCCTCTGTCAGTAGGTCCTCTGTCAGTAGGTCCTCTGTCAGTAGGTCCTCTGTCAGTAGGTCCTCTGTCAGTTGTTCCTCTGTCAGTAGGTCCTCAGTCAGTTGTTCCTCTGTCAGTTGTTCCTCTGTCAGTAGGTCCTCTGTCAGTAGGTCCTCTATCAGTAGGTCCTCTGTCAGTAGGTCCTCTGTCAGTAGGTCCTCTATCAGTGGGTCCTCTGTCAGTGGGTCCTCTGTCAGTAGGTCCTCTGTCAGTAGGTCCTCTGTCAGTAGGTCCTCTGTCAGTAGGTCCTCTGTCAGTAGGTCCTCTGTCAGTTGTTCCTCTGTCAGTAGGTCCTCTGTCAGTTGTTCCTCTGTCAGTAGGTCCTCTGTCAGTTGTTCCTCTGTCAGTAGGTCCTCTGTCAGTAGGTCCTCTGTCAGTTGTTCCTCTGTCAGTAGGTCCTCTGTCAGTTGTTCCTCTGTCAGTAGGTCCTCTGTCAGTAGGTCCTCTGTCAGTAGGTCCTCTGTCAGTAGGTCCTCTGTCAGTAGGTCCTCTGTCAGTGGCGTTCAGTTGACTACTTTATACGTAATAGATGCTGCTGTTAGTCTGTACAGACCCACACACCCACATTCAAACATCCACACAGACACTGTATTTACAATGGTGTGTGTTCTTCACTGGTTGCCCTTTTTAAATGACAACAGGTCACAAATCATGCTGCTGTGATGGCACACTGTGGAATTTCACCCAGTAGATATGGGAGTTTATCAAAATCAAAAATGTTGTTTTCGAATTCTTTGTGGATCTGTGTAATCTGAGGGAAATATGTCTCTCTAATATGGTCATACATTGGGCAGGAGGTTAGGAAGTGCAGCTCAGTTTCCACCTCATTTTGTGGGCAGTGAGCACATAGCCTGTCTTCTCTTGAGAGCCATGTCTGCCTATGGCGGCCTATCTCAATAGCAAGGCTATGCTCACTGAGCCTGTACATAGTCAAAGCTTTCCTTAAGCTTGGGTCAGTCACAGTGGTCAGGTATTCTGCCGCTGTGTACTCTCTGTGTAGGGCCAAATAGCATTCCAGTTCGCTCTGTTTTTTTGTTAATTCTTTCCAGTTTGTCAAGTAATTATATTTTTGTTTTCTCATGATTTGGTTGGGTCTAATTGTGCTGCTGTCCTGGGGCTCTGTGGGGTCTGTTTGTGTTTGTGAGCAGAGCCCCAGGACCAGCTTGCTGAGGGGACTCTTCTCCAGGTTCATCTCTCTGTTTGGGAATCGCTTCCTTTTAGGTGGTTGTAGAATTTAACGTCTCTTTTCTGGATTTTGATAATTAGTGGGTATCGGACTAATTCTGCTCTGCATGCATTATTTGGTGTTCTACGTTGTACACAGAGGATATTTATGCAGAATTCTGCATGCAGTCTCAATTTGGTGTTTGTCCCATTTTCTGAAGTCTTGGTTGGTGAGCGGACCCCAGACCTCACAACCGTAAAGGGCAATGGGCTCTATGACTGATTCAAGTATTTTTAGCCAGATCCTAATTGATATGTTGAAATTTATGTTCCTTTTGATGGCATAGAAGGCCCTTCTTGTCTTGTTTCTCAGATCGTTCACAGCTTTGTGGAAGTTACCCGTGGCGCTGATGTTTAGGCCAAGGTGTGTGTAGATTTTTGTGTGCTGTAGAGCAACGGTGTCTAGATGGAATTTGTATTTGTGGTCCTGGTGACTGGTCCTTTTTTGGAATGTCTATCTCTCTCTCTCTCTCTCTCTGTCTCTCGCTCTCTCTTTCTGACCCTCCCCCTGTCTCTACCTCCCTCCCTCAATCTCTCTCTCCCTCACTCGCTCACTCTCTCCCCCCCTCTCTCTGTCTCCCTCCTTCCATCTCTATCTCTTTCTCTCTTTCTTTCTCTCTCTCTCTCTCCCCTCCCTCTGGCTCTCCCTCTTTCTCCCTCCCTCCCCTGCTGTGGTAATTTTCTCTCTTCTGTTACCATGCCTCTCACGCTGTCTGTTGTTGTAAAAAGAACAGAGAGGGCCAGCCAATCGTATCTCCCCTTTGTGATGTAGGGTGGAATGGAGGGAGGGGAAGAGGGAGTGAGGCATGTTGGCAACTTCATTTTGGTCTCTTTACAATTCCCTAGCTTGTTCTCTATTCTATCAGTGGTTGAATAAGATGAAAAATGAGGACTGGTTGAGCTCTTCTCTCTTTCTGACAGGAATAAAGGACTGGTTGAGCTCTTCTCTCTTTCTGACAGGAATAAAGGACTGGTTGAGTTCTTCTCTCTGTCTTTCTGACAGGAATGAGGACTGGTTGAGCTCTTCTCTCTGTCTTTCTGACAGGAATGAGGACTGGTTGAGCTCTTTTCTCTGTCTTTCTGACAGGACTGAGGACTAGTTGAGCTCCTCTCTGTCGTTCTGACGGGAATGAGGACTGGTTGAGCCCCTCTCTGTCGTTCTGACAGGAATGAGGACTGGTTGAGCTCTTCTCTGTCGTTCTGACAGGAATGAGGACTGGTTGAGCCCCTCTCTGTCGTTCTGACGGGAATGAGGACTGGTTGAGCTCCTCTCTGTCGTTCTGACGGGAATAAGGACTGGTTGAGCCCCTCTCTGTCGTTCTGACAGGAATGAAGACTAGTTGAGCTCCTCTCTGTCGTTCTGACAGGAATGAGGACTGGTTGAGCCCCTCTCTGTCGTTCTGACAGGAATGAGGACTGGTTGAGCTCTTCTCTCCGTCTTTCTGACAGGACTGAGGACTGGTTGAGGAAAATATTTTTTCAATCCAGATTTAACAGAAATGCAGGCCGACAACAGTTCTCAGCAGATGATCCAGTCATATTATCCAGATAGGAATCAATTGGAGAAGTTCTGGTCAGCTGTTTTGCACAGGGTCTCTGTCACACTTCTAGACACACACACACATCAGCAGGACTTTAATAACAGGGTATGACATTGGATGTCAGAAAGCAGCGGTTTGTAACTTTCTCCATCCATCTCTCTCTCTCTCTCGCTCTCTCTCTCTCTCTCTCTGTCTCTCTCTCTCTCTCTCTCTCTCTCTCTCTCTCTCTCTGTCTCTCTCTCTCTCTCTCTCTCTCTCTCTCTCTCTCTCTCTCTCTCTCTCTCTGTCTCTCTCTCTCTCTCTCTCTCTGTCTCTCTCTCTCTCTCTCGGAGTGCATGCTGGGAGTGAGTCGTCAAGCAGGAGTGATTGTGAGAACGAATGGAATTTCTTTTCACTCTATTGGGTTTTGGTATGTACATATATATATATTGATTAGTTTAGTTGTTTTAAGGGTATATTGTTTAACTATCACTAAGCACGTATAGGGGTGGTGGGATCTTTGAGGTTGGTTTTTCGCGAGGGCACAACCAGCGGGTGGGGCTGGTTGCAATGGCCACTCGCGGAAATGTAGAGTTTGAAAAACTTAGTCGGAGGCATGGAGTAAAAATTCCTGCTGCGGCTGGGTGTTCAGTGGAAGAATGTAGCTTGGCTGTGGGTGCTATCATTGGGTATGATAGCATTAAATCAGCCTCAAGGATGAATAGCGCTGTAGTGATATTCTTAGATTCAATTGAAAAGGTGAATAAGATAGTTGAGAGGGGTGTTGTGTTGCGGGAGACACAGACGCCGGTATTTCCGCTTATGAATCCTGCGAAGAAAGTTATGCTTTCTAACGTGCCACCATTTGTTAGAGATGAAGTGTTAGAGCGAGAGTTATCTCGCCATGGTCAAATCGTATCTACAATAAAGAAGGTTCTTTTTGGATGCAAATCTCCGTTGTTGAAACATGTCGTGTCTCATAGGAGAGAAGTGCATATGATTTTAAAAAAGGAAGGAGATGAACTGAATTTAGCGTTTAGTTTTAAGATTGATGGATTTGATTATGTCTTTTATGCATCTACTGAATCAATGAAATGTTTTGGATGTGGAAGAGAGGGGCATTTGGTGCGTAATTGTCCCGAGAATGAACGCGCTGAGCCTGGTAGTAGCTTTAGTGCGGGTGCAACTAACGTACCACAGCGAAGGGATGAAAATACTACAGGTGTAGGGGAAGAGAGAAGGTGGGCAGATGTGGTTGGAAAAGTAGGAGAGGAAGGCATTGTGGATACGGGGGCAATTGTGGTAGATCAGAACAAAGAGGGAGGGGAAACACTAGGTGAGATTGCGACTGCCGTCGCTGAGGTGGTGCTGGAAAATGAAATTGGAGGTCAATAGGAGATTGAAATAACGGAAAAAGAAGCGGATGTTTTCAAAATACCGAGGAGTAAAAGGAAGAATTTAAGGGGTGGTGAAGGGTCTAATTCTAAGAGAAAGGTAGAGATGGATAAATCAGGTGAAGATGAACAGGTTGTAGAGATGGGGTTTTCTTCTGGGGAGGATAGCGAGAGTGAGTCATCTGACGCGTCACAACAATATAGTGAGATAGATGGGGTGGAAGGGAGGTATGGGATCGAGAAGATACGTCAATTTCTGAAGTTGACAAAAGGGAAGAAATATATGCAGGATTACAATGTAACTGATTTTTTCCCTGAACGTGAATTGTTTATTGAATCAGCAAAGTTTCTGATGTCAAAAATTACAGGGGGAGGTTTGAAAAGCCCTGAAATTGCTAGACTCAAGAAAGTGGTCACGAGAGTAATAAGTGATGCAAATTCTAAAGAAAATGAAAGAGTTCAGTTGCAGTTTTAACTCTGTAAAGAGATGTGGTGGCTGTATCTTCCTCTGTATTTTTTTCTTATCCATGAGCAGTTTTAAGATCTCTTCTTTAAACGTAAATGGGGCAAGAGATGTTAAAAAAAGAGCCATGGTGTATGAGTTAATGAGGGGAAAGGGAAGTGACATAATTTTTCTACAAGAAACGCATAGTCATTTGGAAAATGAAGTTATGTGGCAACAGGAGTGGGGGGGGACAGTGGTGTGTAGTCATAAAAACTCAAAAAGTGGGGGTGTGGTTATCTTGTTCTCAAAAGGGTTTTTGCCTTTGTCATATGAGGTTGAAGAGGTAGTTGAGGGGAGGTTATTAAAAGTTAGAGCAAGGTATGAAAACATCAATATGTGTCTGATAAATGTATATGCCCCAGTGGTGACAGTTGAGAGGGTATGTTTTTTAGAGACATTATCAAATACCATTGAGAAATGTAACAAAGAAGATTATTTGTTTATTGCTGGAGATTTTAACTGCACAGTTAGTGATTTAGATAGAAATCACCAAGAACCTCATATAGCCTCAAGGACGTTTTTAAAACGCCTTATTGTAACAAATGAACTGTGTGATATTTGGCGGAGTCAACATGGAGGAACAAGGCAGTACACCTGGGCGCATGTGAGAGAGAACATCATCTCTATGGCCAGGTTAGATAGGTTTTATGTTTTTGAGCATCAATCTCAGGTCTGTAAATCAAGTGTGATAACTCCAGTGGGATTTTCTGATCATTGTTTAATAACAGAGGTGGTGTTCATTAACGATGTAAAACCTAAAAGCGCATACTGGCATTTTAATATAACTTTATTGAGTGATGCTCACTTCAGGAATTGTTTCAGTTTTTTTTGGGAGAGGTGGAGGTCTCAAAAGGCCAGTTTTGTATCCCTTCAACAATGGTGGGATATAGGGAAAATCCAGATTCAACAATTTTGTAATCAATACACGAGGAATGTCACCAAGGATATCACCAGATCAATGAAAGCCCTAGAGATTGAAATAGTGGAACTCATGACGTTGGTTGAGACCACAGGAGATCGAGGCCATACTCAGGCCCTCAAGAGGAGAAAAGCTGCATTGGCAGATCTGCTGGGTATCAGAGCACAGGGGGCACTGGTGAGAAGTAAATTTCAGGGCATATCTGAAATGGATGCCTCATCCAAATTTTTCTTTGGTTTAGAGAAAAAGAATGGACAAAGAAAAATTATTCATTGTCTCAAATCAGCTGTTGGACAAGAGCTCACTAGCCCTATTGAAATTAGAAAGAGGGCAGTAGAGTTCTATGCTGAGCTCTACAAGTGTGAGTACAAAGAGGACAAAACAGTGACACAGCAGTTCTTTGATGGGCTCCCAAAGGTGCCTGCAGAAGCTCAGGTTGAGCTTGAGCAACCATTGTCTTTGCAGGATTTATACACTGCATTAAATGGCATGGAAAATGGAAGGGCACCAGGCATTGATGGGCTTCCCGTTGACTTTTTTAAGTCTTTTTGGGCTATGTTGGGAGAGGATTGGTTAGAAGTAGCTAATGATAGTTTAACCGGAGGGTTACTACCAATAAGCTGCAGAAGGGCTGTCCTCACCCTACTGCCTAAAAAGGGTGACCTGAGGGAGGTGAAGAACTGGAGGCCGGTGGCTTTATTGTGTACTGATTATAAAATATTGTCAAAGGCTTTGTCCAACAGGCTGAGGGAGGTGATGGGGCAAATCATACATATGGATCAGTCCTACTGTGTTCCTGGCAGGCAGATAGGGGATAACATTTCTCTGATTCGTGATTTTTTGGACGTCTCTAGGGCTATTGGGTTGGATGCTGGTCTAATTTCAATTGATCAGGAAAAGGCATTTGACCGAGTTGAACATCAATATTTATGGCAAACGTTTGAGGCGTTTGGGTTCAGCTCTGGTTTTATTGCCATGATAAAGGTGATATATGGTGACATTGAAAGTGTATTGAAAGTTAACGGTGGTTTGAGTGCTCCTTTTAAAGTGTGTAGAGGTATTAGGCAGGGATGTTCTATGTCTGGGATGTTATATGCTATTGCTATAGAGCCACTACTAAATAGCATTAGAAGTCGCATTGCAGGGGTGTGCCTTTCAGAGGATATTCCTCCTATTCGTCTTTCAGCCTATGCTGATGATGTAGTTGTGCTAGTGAAAAATCAAGCGGAGGTGGATAGTTTGAGTCTAATGGTTGATCGTTTTAGGGGAATATCCTCTGCAAAGGTAAATTGGGAAAAGAGTTGTGCTTTACAGATTGGAGAATGGTCTGGAGGGATCATGGCTTTGCCAGGGGGGCTAGAATGGTGTAAGGGAGGTTTTAAGTATCTTGGAGTGTACCTAGGAGATGAGGGGACTATGGAAAAAAATTGGAGTGGGGTGGTTGAAATGGTGGAAGGGAGGATGAGGAGATGGCGTTGGTTACTATCTCGTATGTCATATAGGGGGCGCACTATTATAGTTAACAATGTGATTGCCTCTGCACTGTGGCATCGGTTGTCAGTTTTAGAACCACCATCTGGCCTTCTGGCTAAGATACAGGCAATTATTGTGGATTTCTTTTGGGATAAATATCACTGGGTTCCACAAAGTGTTTTGTATTTGTCAAAAGAGGAGGGGGGACAAGGTCTTGTACATCTTGCTAGTAGGGCTGCTGCTTTCCGGTTTCAGTTTATTCAAAGGTTGCTTTATGGACCGGAAAATGTGGTGTGGAGAGGGGTGACAGGTCTTATATTACAGCGGGTTGGAGGATTAGGTTTAAAGAAGGCTTTATTTCTGGTTGATAGTAGCCAGATTTCTAGGGAAGGAGTACCTCCGTTTTACAGAGGCCTTCTCAGAGTGTGGAGCGTAATGAAGGTGTCCAGAAGAACTTCAGCGGAGTCAGTGCATTGGCTGTTGGAGGAACCTCTGGTGTATGGGGCAAGACTGGATTGTACAACTGCAGCTGTTCCACATTTCTCCAAGATTCTGGTGAAGGGGAAAATCATCACCTTAAGACAGTTAATGGCCATGGCTGGGCCCGCCTTAATGGATGGAAGACGGGTGGCAGAACATTTGGGGATGAGGTCGGAAAGGATTGTCGGACAAATGCTGGGGAGCTGTAGGAAGGCTCTGTCAGCGGAAGAATGGGGTATGCTTAGTAGCCACAAGGAGAAGGTGCAAGATGAAGACGTCTCATTTCCAAAACTAGGGATTACACCAAATATCCCAGAGTCAGAAAGAAAGGCGTTATTGCTGGATTTGAGAGGGTTGGAGGAGGTGGGTTTGGATGAGGTGAATGGGAAGGAATTGTATAGGGGGTGTGTCAAGGTGTTGAATAAAGATAAATTGAAAAATAGAAAAGATACTCCATGGAGGGTAAAATTGGGCATTGATGACAAGGTAAAGCCAGCATGGAGAGCACTGTACAAACCACCGTTACAAAAGGGTACTGGTGATATGCAATGGAGGGTTTTACATGGCATCATTGCAGTTAATGCTTTTGTATCTGTTATTAACTCAGATGTTAGAGATGGATGTCCTTTTTGTAATATAAGAGAAACCATTTTTCACTGTTTTATGGAGTGTGAGAGGATAAAACCTCTATTGGAAATGTTGGAATCTTTGTTTAAAGCTGTAGGGGAGTTTTTCAATAACACTGTTTTTATTTTGGGGTTTCAATATAGTAAACAACAGAAAAGAAAATGTCAAATGTTAAATTTTATTTTGGGACAAGCTAAGATGTCAATTTTTCTGAGTAGGAAACATAAGATAGAAACGGGATATGGGCAGGATGTAAGATGTGTTTTTAAAGGTTTAGTGAAAGCAAGAATAAAAGTAGATTTTGAGTTCTTTTCAGCTGTAAAAGATCTCCTATTATTTGAGGAGAAGTGGGCCTACGAAGGAGCGCTTTGTTTTGTAGAGGAGGGGAAATTATTTTTTGCTGCTGAAATAAGTTGAATGTATGTTATGTATTTATTTTTGTTTAGGAATTACATGTTGTTTCATTTCTGAAAAGGCAGTGTGTCTTTTTATGTTAACACTTGAGTAAAAAATAAAGGTTTTATAAAAACTCAAAAAACTCTCTCTCTCTCTCTCTCTGTCTCTCTCTCTCTCTCTCTCTCTCTCTCTCTCTCTCTGTCTCTCTCTCTCTCTCTCTCTCTCTCTCTCTCTCTCTCTCTCTCTCTGTCTCTCTCTTTCTCTCTCTCTCATAATAATAATAACCTGTTCCCCAAACTGACATTTAATCCATGCAAACAAATCACCATGGAGACTTTCTCATCCCATCTACCATTCCAGCATCACTACATGTATAAACCCTACACACACACACACACACACACACACACACACAAACACACATTCATCACAGCTAATAGCTTTAGCTCTCACCCAATCTCCCAATGGTCAGAGATATTTCAGTGGAGAAAATCTTCATTTACACACAGACCTTTGGGGGTGCTGATATAGTGTGTGTGTGTGTGTGTGTGTGTGTCTGTGTGTGTGTGTAATACACATTGGTGGGGATCTTACCCGTAAACTCCATGACGTGGTCTGGATAATGGTACTATCTAATGTAGCTGCCTGATTATAACACAGTGTGGAGAGTTAAAATTCACTCTAGATAAGAGGTTTTGTAAAGGATGAGATGTTTAAGATGCTGCGTAGGGGCTGTGGCGAATCCCGGATGATGATTTGTACCCAGTGGTAGTATGTCTGTTTAAGAGAGAGTAGATGCTCTTAACTAAAGACTTCTCCGCCAAATGGCGTTGGTGATTACATTTCCTCTGTTCCCTTCTACTATGTGAACGTTCCTCCGTTCCCTTCCACTATGTGAACGTTCCTCTGTTCCCTTCCACTATGTGAACGTTCCTCTGGTCCCTTCCACTATGTGAACGTTCCTCTGTTCTCTTCCACTATGTGAACGTTCCTCTGTTCTCTTCCACTATGTGAACGTTCCTCTGTTCTCTTCCACTATGTGAACGTTCCTCTCTTCCCTTCCACTATGTGAACGTTCCTCTGTTCTCTTCCACTATGTGAAGGTTCCTCTGTTCCCTTCAACTCTCTGAACGTTCCTCTGTTCCCTTCCACTATCTGAATGTTCCTCTGTTCCCTTCCACTATGTGAACGTTCCTCTGTTCCCTTCCACTATCTGAACGTTCCTTTGTTCCCTTCCACTATGTGAACGTTCCTCTGTTCCCTTCCTTCTACTATGTGAACGTTCCTCTGTTCCCTTCCACTATCTGAACGTTCCTTTGTTCCCTTCCACTATGTGAACGTTCCTCTGTTCCCTTCCTTCTACTATGTGAACGTTCCTCTGTTCCCTTCCTTCTACTATCTGAACGTTCCTCTGTTCCCTTCCACTATGTGAACGTTCCTCTGTTCCCCATCTCTTACTCACACAGTTGTGTTGAGCACCATAATGACAGTGATTCCGTCTGGCTGTCACCGGACTGTTGTTCTGGCCCTCAGCCTTTCTCTCCATCCCTCCCTCCCTCCCTCCCTCCCTCCCTCCCTCCCTCCCTCCCTCCCTCCATCCCCTTCTCGCCCTGGGCGATAGACCCCAGAGGGTGACACTGGCTATAACCGTCGTCGTGGTCACCACCCGTTGGTTGGGGCAAGGGGTAATGCATTGTGACAGTTGTCTCATTATTTAGAGCTAGGGTGTGTGTGTGAGTGGGGGAGGTGGACGGGTGGAGAAGGGAGAACAGAGGAGAGGAGAGGGGAAATAAGAGGAGAAGAGAGATTTATCTTGTTCAACTTTTGTCTAGACTGATGCGTCACACACTTTCCTACACACACATACATCCACCTCTTCCTTCTCCTCCTCCTCCTCCTGCCCCTCCTCCTGCTCCTCCTGTTCCTTCTCCTCCTCTTCCTCATCTTCCTCTTTCTACTCCTCCTCCTTCTACTCCTACTCCTCCTCCTAGTCCTCCTCTTCCTCATCTTCCTCTTTCTACTCCTACTCCTCCTCTACCTGCTCCACCTCTTCCTCCTCCTCTTCTTCCTACTCCTCCTCCTTCTCCTCCTCTTCCACCTATGCCTCCTCTTCCTACCCCTCTTCTTCCTCCTCCTCCTTCTCCTATGCCTCCTTTTTCTTCCATCTCTTCCTACTCCTCCTCTACCTGCTCCTCTTCCTCTACCTGCTCCTCTTCCTCCTCCTACACCTCCTCCTCCTCCTCCTCATCCTGCTCCTCCTCTTCCTCCTCCTTTTCTTCCTGCTCCTCCTCCTCCTTCTCCTCCTCCTACTCCTACTCCTCCTCCTACCCCTCCTCTTCCTCATCTTCCTCTTTCTACTCCTACTTCTCCTCTAGCTGCTCCTCCTCTTCCTCGTACTCCTCCTCCTCCTCATCCTGCTCCTCCTCTTCCTCCTCCTTTTCTTCCTGCTCCTCCTCCTCCTTCTCCTCCTCCTACTCCTACTCCTCCTCCTACCCCTCCTCTTCCTCATCTTCCTCTTTCTACTCCTACTTCTCCTCTAGCTGCTCCTCCTCTTCCTCATATTCCTCCACCTCTTCCTCCTCCTCTTCTTTCTGCTCTTTTTCCTCGTCCTACTCCTCCTCTTACTCCTCCTCCACCTCTTCTTCCTGCTCCTCCTCTTACTCCTCCTCCACCTCTTCTTCCTACTCCTCCTCTTACTCCTCCTCCACCTCTTCTTCCTGCTCCTCCTCCTAAGCCTCCTCTTCCTTCTCCTCTTCCTCCTCCTCTTCTTCCTGCTCTGCCTCCCACTCTTACTCCTCCTTCTCCTCCTCCTCCTGTTCCTCCTCCTCCTACGCCGCCTCAAAACACCTCCTGTTCCTACCCCTCTTCTTCCTGCTCCTCCTCCTACCACTCTTCCCCCTCCTCCTCCTCTTTGTCCATCTCCTCCTCCTGTTCCTCCTCCTCATCCTGCTCATCTTCCTACCCCTCTTCCCCCTGCTCCTCCTCCTACCCCCCTTACCCCTCCTCCTCCTCTTTGTCCTTCTCCTCCTCCTCCTCCTGCTCCTCTTCCTAAACCTCTTCTTCCTGCTCCTCCTCTTTGTCCTTCTCCTCCTCCCCCTGCTCATCTTCCTACCCCTCTTCTTCCTAGTCCCCCTCCTCCTTCTCCTCCTCCTCCTCCTCTTCATCCTTCTCCTCGTCCTCCTCATCCTGCCCCTCTTCCTACCCCTCTTCTTCCTGCTCCTCCTCCTTCTCCTCCTCATCCTACTCCTCCTCCTACCCCTTATCTTCCTGCTCCCCCTCCTCCTCCTCCTCGTTGTCATACTCCTCCTCCTCCTCCTCATGTTCCTTCTTGCCCTGTCTGCACTTTGTCTGAGTATACAAGATGGACCTCTGAGCCCTTACTGATGCAACCCTTCTTTGCGTTTGCCCCTATTCTCTGAACAGTTTACTACTTTTGAAGAAAGCCTAATGGACCCTGGTCAAGAGCAGTGCACTATATAGGAAATGGGTAGTGATTTGGCACATAGCCTTAGAAACACAACCAGACACTCACTTGACAATGCAAACAGAGAGCATTTGACTTCTTCTCTGCTACAGGCCAAGTTCAATATAAATTGGCACACACACACACACACACACACACACACACACATACAAACACTAGTATTCTGTTGAACCTCAGCGGGATGGCAACGGACAAAAGTTAAATTGCACTGACCTGAGGTGAGGCATAAACAAACATAAGAGGAGAGAGAACAAATGAGGGAACTAAAGAAAGAAAGAGAGGAACAAACAACTGGGGCTGTTGGTGTCCAATAGGAACTGTCACGGAGGTGAGTTACTGATGTCTATAATATTCTGTTGGTGTCCAATAGGAACTGTCATGGAGGTGAGTTACTGATGTCTATAATATTCTGTTGGTGTCCAATAGGAACTGTCACGGAGGTGAGTTACTGATGTCTATAATATTCTGTTGGTGTCCAATATGAACTGTCACGGAGATGAGTTACTGATGTCTATAATATTCTGTTGGTGTCCAATATGAACTGTCATGGAGGTGAGTTACTGATGTCTATAATATTCTGTTGGTGTCCAATATGAACTGTCATGGAGGTGAGTTACTGATGTCTATTATAATATTCTGTTGGTGTCCAATAGGAACTGACACGGAGGTGAGTTACTGATGTCTATAATATTCTGTTGGTGTCCAATATGAACTGTCATGGAGGTGAGTTACTGATGTCTATAATATTCTGTTGGTGTCCAATATGAACTGTCATGGAGGTGAGTTACTGATGTCTATAATATTCTGTTGGTGTCCAATAGGAACTGTCATGGAGGTGAGTTACTGATGTCTATAGTATTCTGTTGGTGTCCAATAGGAACTGTCATGGAGGTGAGTTACTGATGTCTATAATATTCTGTTGGTGTCCAATAGGAACTGTCATGGAGGTGAGTTACTGATGTCTATAGTATTCTGTTGTTACCCCCCCCCCCCCAGAGTTACTGATGTCTATAGTATTCTGTTGTTACCCCCCCCCCCCCCCCAGAGTTACTGATGTCTATAATATTCTGTTGTTACCCCCCCCCTCCCCCAGAGTTACTGATGTCTATAATATTCTGTTGTTACCCCCCCCTCCCCCAGAGTTACTGATGTCTATATTATTCTGTTGTTACCCCCCCTCCCCCAGAGTTACTGATGTCTATAATATTCTGTTGTTACCCCCCCCCCCCCCAGAGTTACTGATGTCTATAATATTCTGTTGTTACCCCCCCCCCCCCCCCCAGAGTTACTGATGTCTATAATATTCTGTTGTTACCCCCCCCCCTCCCCCAGAGTTACTGATGTCTATAATATTCTGTTGTTACCCCCCCCCCCCCAGAGTTACTGATGTCTATAATATTCTGCTGTTACCCCCCCCCCCCCCAGAGTTACTGATGTCTATAATATTCTGTTGTTACCCCCCCCCCCCCCCCCCCAGAGTTACTGATGTCTATAATATTCTGTTGTTACCCCCCCCCCCCCCTCCCCCAGAGTTACTGATGTCTATAATATTCTGTTGTTACCCCCCCCCCCCCCCCCCCCCCCCCCCAGTGGTGGAACAAGTACTCACGTCTCATACTTTACTTAGGAAAAGTAAAGATACCTGAATAGAAAATGACTCTAGTAAAAGTGAAATTCACCCAGTAAAATACTACTTGAGTAAAAGTCTGAAAGTATTTGCTTTAAAATATACTGAAGTGTCAAAAGTAAAAGTATGAATTTATTTAACTCTTTGCAAACTGGAAAACATTCATCCGGAGGCTGCATTCATTGTAGCTGGGGATTTTAACAAGGCTAATCTGAAAACAAGACTCCCTAAATTTTATCAGCATATCGATTGCGCAACCAGGGGGGGAAAGACCTTGGATCATTGTTACTCTAACTTCCGCGACGCATATAAGGCCCTGCCCCGCCCCCCTTTCGGAAAAGCTGACCACGACTCCATTTTGTTGATCCCTGCCTACAGACAGAAACTAAAACAAGAGGCTCCCACGCTGAGGTCTGTCCAACGCTGGTCCGACCAAGCTGACTCCACACTCCAAGACTGCTTCCACCACGTGGACTGGGACATGTTTCGTATTGCGTCAGACAACAACATTGACGAATACGCTGATTCGGTGTGTGAGTTCATTAGAACGTGCGTTGAAGATGTCGTTCCCATAGCAACGATTAAAACATTCCCTAACCAGAAACCGTGGATTGATGGCAGCATTCGCGTGAAACTGAAAGCGCGAACCACTGCTTTTAATCAGGGGAAGGTGTCTGGTAACATGACCGAATACAAACAGTGCAGCTATTCCCTCCGCAAGGCTATCAAACAAGCTAAGCGTCAGTACAGAGACAAAGTAGAATCTCAATTCAACGGCTCAGACACAAGAGGCATGTGGCAGGGTCTACAGTCAATCACGGACTACAGGAAGAAATCCAGCCCAGTCACGGACCAGGATGTCCTGCTCCCAGGCAGACTAAACAACTTTTTTGCCCGCTTTGAGGACAATACAGTGCCACTGACACGGCCGGCAACGAAAACATGCGGTCTCTCCTTCACTGCAGCCGAGGTGAGTAAGACATTTAAACGTGTTAACCCTCGCAAGGCTGCAGGCCCAGACGGCATCCCCAGCCGCGCCCTCAGAGCATGCGCAGACCAGCTGGCCGGTGTGTTTACGGACATATTCAATCAATCCCTATACCAGTCTGCTGTTCCCACATGCTTCAAGAGGGCCACCATTGTTCCTGTTCCCAAGAAAGCTAAGGTAACTGAGCTAAACGACTACCGCCCCGTAGCACTCACTTCCGTCATCATGAAGTGCTTTGAGAGACTAGTCAAGGACCATATCACCTCCACCCTACCTGACACCCTAGACCCACTCCAATTTGCTTACCGCCCAAATAGGTCCACAGACGATGCAATCTCAACCACACTGCACACTGCCCTAACCCATCTGGACAAGAGGAATACCTATGTGAGAATGCTGTTCATTGACTACAGCTCGGCATTCAACACCATAGTACCCTCCAAGCTCGTCATCAAGCTCGAGACCCTGGGTCTCGACCCCGCCCTGTGCAACTGGGTACTGGACTTCCTGACGGGCCGCCCCCAGGTGGTGAGGGTAGGCAACAACATCTCCTCCCCGCTGATCCTCAACACTGGGGCCCCACAAGGGTGCGTTCTGAGCCCTCTCCTGTACTCCCTGTTCACCCACGACTGCGTGGCCACGCACGCCTCCAACTCAATCATCAAGTTTGCGGACGACACAACAGTGGTAGGCTTGATTACCAACAACGACGAGACGGCCTACAGGGAGGAGGTGAGGGCCCTCGGAGTGTGGTGTCAGGAAAATAACCTCACACTCAACGTCAACAAAACTAAGGAGATGATTGTGGACTTCAGGAAACAGCAGAGGGAACACCCCCCTATCCACATCGATGGAACAGTAGTGGAGAGGGTAGCAAGTTTTAAGTTCCTCGGCATACACATCACAGACAAACTGAATTGGTCCACTCACACAGACAGCATTGTGAAGAAGGCGCAGCAGCGCCTCTTCAACCTCAGGAGGCTGAAGAAATGTGGCTTGTCACCAAAAGCACTCTCAAACTTCTACAGATGCACAATCGAGAGCATCCTGGCGGGCTGTATCACCGCCTGGTACGGCAACTGCTCCGCCCTCAACCGTAAGGCTCTCCAGAGGGTGGTGAGGTCTGCACAACGCATCACCGGGGTCAAACTACCTGCCCTCCAGGACACCTACACCACCCGATGTCACAGGAAGGCCATAAAGATCATCAAGGACATCAACCACCCGAGCCACTGCCTGTTCACCCCGCTATCATCCAGAAGGCGAGGTCAGTACAGGTGCATCAAAGCTGGGACCGAGAGACTGAAAAACAGCTTCTATCTCAAGGCCATCAGACTGTTAAACAGCCACCACTAACATTGAGTGGCTGCTGCCAACACACTGACACTGACTCAACTCCAGCCACTTTAATAATGGGAATTGATGGGAAATGATGTAAATATATCACTAGCCACTTTAAACAATGCTACCTTATATAATGTTACTTACCCTACATTATTCATCTCATATGCATACGTATATACTGTACTCTATATCATCGACTGTATCCTTATGTAATACATGTATCACTAGCCACTTTAAACTATGCCACTTTGTTTACATACTCATCTCATTTGTACATACTGTACTCGATACCATCTACTGTATCTTGCCTATGCTGCTCTGTACCATCACTCATTCATATATCCTTATGTACATATTCTTTATCCCCTTACACTGTGTACAAGACAGTAGTTTTGGAATTGTTAGTTAGATTACTTGTTGGTTATTACTGCATTGTCGGAACTAGAAGCACAAGCATTTCGCTACACTCGCATTAACATCTGCTAACCATGTGTATGTGACAAATACATTTGATTTGATTTGATTTGATTTGATTTGAATCCTTTAAAATTCCATATATTAACCAAATCAGACGACACAATTTTCCTGCCTTTCATTTTTTTGCGGAGAGCCGGGGGCACATTCCAACACTAAGACCTCATTTACAAACAAAGCATTTGTGTTTAGTGACTCTGCCAGATCAGAGGCAGGAGATGACCAGGGATATTCTCCTGATAAGTGTGTGAATTGAACCATCTTTCTGTCCTACTAAGCTTTCACAATATACTTTTGGGTGTCAGGGAAAATGTAGGGTGTACAACATACATACTTATCTTTAGGAATGCAGTGAAGTAAAATAAAATATAAACAGAAAAGTAAAGTACAGATACCCCCAAGAAAAACAACTTAAAATTAAGTTGTACTTTCAAGTATTTTTACTAAAGTACTGTACACCCTGCCTGTCCCCTACTCCTCTCCTCCACTCCTCTTTCATTCTCTCCTCCTGTTCTTCTTCTCTTCTCTGTCCCTCTGGATAGTGTGTCCATACACATAGACATACACGTGCACACACACACACACTCCTGGTCTCCCTGTTGTCCCGCTGGCTGTGAAGGATTCATTATCCACCTATGGCCTGTAGATGTAATGAGGTTGGAGAGGTGGAAGGTGATCCCTGGGCTGTAATAATACAAGGGAGGTGTGTGTGTGTGTGTGTGTGTGTGTGTGTGTATGTGTGTGTGTGTGTGTGTGTGTGTGTGTGTGTGTGTGTGTGTGTGTGTGTGTGTAGACCCTCTTCACTGTGTGTGGCTGTAATACAAGGTAGACTATTTGAGCCCCTGTGTGTGTGTGTCTGCTGTAATATTGTCTCTGTTTATCAGGGGATAGACAGGGCCCTCTCTACAGGTGTTATTTCAGGGGACAGACAAGGCCCTCTCTACAGGCCTTTCAGGGGACAGACAGGGCCCTCTCTACAGGCCTTTCAGGGGACAGACAGGGCCCTCTCTACAGGCCTTTCAGGGGACAGACAGGGCCCTCTCTACAGGCCTTTCAGGGGACAGACAGGGCCCTCTCTACAGGTCTTTCAGGGGACAGACAGGGCCCTCTCTACAGGTATTTCAGGGGACAGACAGGGCCCTCTCTACAGGTCTTATTTCAGGGGACAGACAGGGCCCTCTCTACAGGCCTTTCAGGGGACAGACAGGGCCCTCTCTACAGGTATTTCAGGGGACAGACAGGGCCCTCTCTACAGGTCTTATTTCAGGGGACAGACAGGGCCCTCTCTACAGGTCTTATTTCAGGGGGTTCAGGGTATCATTATTCTACTGTTTCGCGTGATGTATTGTTGTCTCTATCTTCTTAGCTTTGTGCTGTTGTCTGTGCCAAATAATCTTTGTACCATGTTGTGTGCTGCTGCCATGTTGTGCTGCTACCATGTTGTGTGCTGCTACCATGTTGTGCTGCTACCATGTTGTGTGCTGCTACCATGTTGTGCTGCTAACATGTTGTGTGCTGCTACCATGTTGTGCTGCTACCATGTTGTGTGCTGCTACCATGTGTGCTGCTACCATGTTGTTTGCTGCTACCATGTTGTGCTGCTACCATGTTGTGTGCTTCTACCATGTTGTGTGCTGCTACCATGTTGTGTGCTGCTACCATGTTGTGTTCTGCTACCATGTTGTGCTGCTACCATGTTGTGTGCTGCTACCATGTTGTGTGCTGCTACCATGTTGTGTGCTGCTACCATGTTGTGTGCTGCTACCATGTTGTGCTGCTACCATGTTGTGTGCTTCTACCATGTTGTGTGCTGCTGCCATGTTGTGTGCTGCTACCATGTTGTGTGCTGCTACCATGTTGTGCTGCTACCATGTTGTGTGCTGCTACCATGTTGTGCTGCTACCATGTTGTGTGCTGCTGCCATGTTGTGTGCTGCTACCATGTTGTGTGCTGCTACCATGTTGTGCTGCTGCCATGTTGTGCTGCTACCATATTGTTATCATGTGATGCTGCCATGCTGTGCTGTCATGTGTTGCTACCATGCTGTGTTGTCATGTGTTGCTACCATGCTGTGGTGTCATGTGTTGCTACCATGCTGTGGTGTCATGTGTTGCTACCATGCTGTGGTGTCATGTGTTGCTACCATGCTGTGGTGTCATGTGTTGCTACCATGCTGTGGTGTCATGTGTTGCTACCATGCTGTGGTGTCATGTGTTGCTACCATGCTGTGGTGTCATGTGTTGCTACCATGCTGTGGTGTCATGTGTTGCTACCATGCTGTGGTGTCATGTGTTGCTACCATGCTGTGGTGTCATGTGTTGCTACCATGCTGTGGTGTCATGTGTTGCTACCATGCTGTGGTGTCATGTGTTGCTACCATGCTGTGGTGTCATGTGTTGCTACCATGCTGTGGTGTCATGTGTTGCTACCATGCTGTGGTGTCATGTGTTGCTACCATGCTGTGGTGTCATGTGTTGCTACCATGCTGTGGTGTCATGTGTTGCTACCATGCTGTGGTGTCATGTGTTGCTACCATGCTGTGGTGTCATGTGTTGCTACCATGCTGTGGTGTCATGTGTTGCTACCATGCTGTGGTGTCATGTGTTGCTACCATGCTGTGGTGTCATGTGTTGCTACCATGCTGTGGTGTCATGTGTTGCTACCATGCTGTGGTGTCATGTGTTGCTACCATGCTGTGGTGTCATGTGTTGCTACCATGCTGTGGTGTCATGTGTTGCTACCATGCTGTGGTGTCATGTGTTGCTACCATGCTGTGGTGTCATGTGTTGCTACCATGTTGTGGTGTCATGTGTTGCTACCATGCTGTGGTGTCATGTGTTGCTACCATGCTGTGGTGTCATGTGTTGCTACCATGCTGTGGTGTCATGTGTTGCTACCATGCTGTGGTGTCATGTGTTGCTACCATGCTGTGGTGTCATGTGTTGCTACCATGCTGTGGTGTCATGTGTTGCTACCATGCTGTGGTGTCATGTGTTGCTACCATGCTGTGGTGTCATGTGTTGCTACCATGCTGTGGTGTCATGTGTTGCTACCATGCTGTGGTGTCATGTGTTGCTACCATGCTGTGGTGTCATGTGTTGCTACCATGCTGTGGTGTCATGTGTTGCTACCATGCTGTGGTGTCATGTGTTGCTACCATGCTGTGGTGTCATGTGTTGCTACCATGCTGTGGTGTCATGTGTTGCTACCATGCTGTGGTGTCATGTGTTGCTACCATGCTGTGTTGTCATGTGTTGCTACCATGCTGTGGTGTCATGTGTTGCTACCATGCTGTGGTGTCATGTGTTGCTACCATGCTGTGGTGTCATGTGTTGCTACCATGCTGTGGTGTCATGTGTTGCTACCATGCTGTGTTGTCATGTGTTGCTACCATGCTGTGGTGTCATGTGTTGCTACCATGCTGTGGTGTCATGTGTTGCTACCATGCTGTGGTGTCATGTGTTGCTACCATGCTGTGTTGTCATGTGTTGCTACCATGCTGTGGTGTCATGTGTTGCTACCATGCTGTGGTGTCATGTGTTGCTACCATGCTGTCATCTGAGGTCTCTCTTTATGTAGTGATGTGCTACTCCCAGACCTCGGCCCCGCAGGAGGCCTTTTGGTAGGCCGTCATGGAACATAACAATGGGGTTTTAACTGACTTTCCTGGTTAAATAAAGTTTAAATAAATCAATTAAATAAAATGATAAATGTTTATTGAAAGAGGAATTACACATGATACATAAATCAAGATTCCCCTGATGATACACCCCCCCCCCCCAACAAACCAAGCATCCAATATTACAATAAGATTAAAACAACAAACCAAGCATACAATATTACAATAAGATTAAAACAACAAACCAAGCAACCAATATTACAATAAGATTAAAACAACAAACCAAGCATCCAATATTACAATAAGATTAAAACAACAAACCAAGCATCCCCTGTTTGTCCATTGACAATGTTTTATAGCACATGATTGAACCTTCATTTAACCAGCCGAGTCAGCCAGGAACATATGGCTGCCTGTAGTCAAATACATAGACTACAAGTAATCTGATACGTTGATAGAATTAAACTTCAACGAACATGCAAGAGATCCACATGTGAATGAAGACATTGAAAACACCCAGAGCCCCTGTCCCAAACCAAGCTGCACACAATGTCCCCAGTGTTGTCCCTACTCTACCTGCCCACACTATTACTATGGCTCCCTGCTACCCCATAGGCACTACAGCTACATGTTAGACCAACAGACAGAACCACCCCAGAAGCCAGAACCACCCCAGCAGACAGAACCACCCCAGCAGACAGAACCACCCCAGCAGACAGAACCACCCCAGCAGACAGAACCACCCCAGGAGACAGAACCACCGCAGCAGACAGAACCACCCCATCAGCACCGGCTGGACCCAACAGACAGAACCACCCCAGCAGACAGAACCACCCCATCAGACAGAACCACCCCAGCAGACAGAACCACCCCAGCAGACAGAACCAACACAGCAGACAGAACCACCCCAGCAGGCAGAACCACCACAGCAGACAGAACCACCCCAGCAGACAGAACCAACCCAGCAGACAGAACCACCCCAGCAGACAGAACCACACCAGCAGACAGAACCACCCCAGCAGACAGAACCACCCCCGCAGACAGAACCACCCCAGCAGACAGAACCAACCCAGCAGACAGAACAACCCCATCAGACAGAACCACCCAAGCAGACAGAACCACCCCATCAGCACCGGCTGGACCCAACAGACAGAACCACCCCAGCAGACAGAACCACCCCAGCAGACAGAACCACCCCATCAGACAGAACCACCCCAGCAGACAGAACCACCCCAGCAGACAGAACCACCCCAGCAGACAGAACCACCACAGCAGACAGAACCACCCCAGCAGGCAGAACCACCACAGCAGACAGAACCAACCCAGCAGACAGAACCACCCCATCAGACAGAACCACCCAAGCAGACAGAACCACCCCATCAGCACCGGCTGGACCCAACAGACAGAACCACCCCAGCAGCACCGGCTGGACCCAACAGACAGAACCACCCCAGCAGACAGAACCACCCCAGCAGACAGAACCACCCCATCAGCACCGGCTGGACCCAACAGACAGAACCACCCCAGCAGACAGAACCACCCCAGCAGGCAGAACCACCACAGCAGACAGAACCACCCCATCAGACAGAACCACCCCAGCAGACAGAACCACCCAAGCAGACAGAACCACCCCAGCAGACAGAACCACCCCAGCAGACAGAACCACCCCAGCAGACAGAACCACCCCAGCAGACAGAACCACCCAAGCAGACAGAACCACCCCAGCAGACAGAACAACCACAGCAGCACCGGCTGGACCCAACAGAGCTCCCAAGGTCCCCCATTGCCCGACTACTGACTGACACTTCAGTATTACCGTAAATGTAGCCCCTCCTCCTGCTGCTACTGCTCCCGTTTCATTGGTCCCATACCAAAAGGGGCAGACACAACTACGACACATCCAGCAACATAAAGTGCTGCGACAATAAATGCTAAAGTCACAGACGTATCTACAGTATATTTGTACACAACTTGGATGTCAGACAGTCTTCCAACCACGGTTTCCATGAGGTGTCCCAAACCTCCACATACTGCAGTGGTCCCTGTAGGAACTACAGTCACCTCCTTGGTGTCCGGCTCAGTTCTCCCCAGCATTCTCCTAAAGTTAGCTTTGACCTGTTGTGAGACTGTTATGGGGATCAAAACCGTTAGAAGAAATCCTATTCACATAGTCAGAAATATGATAAGCTTGTTGAAGGACTGTGATTCTTTCTCAATAGCGTCTTTTGGTGGAGGTCCAAACAGGTCACCTAGTCCTGCTTCCACTGTAGAGGACAGCGGGTAGCCTCCAGCTAATACAGAGATGAATCCCAGCAGTGTGCTTTCTAGCACGTTACAGACACCTGTATGAAGGGAGAGAGGGAGGAGAGAGGGAGGAGAGGGAGGGGGTTGGGAGGAGAAGGAGGGGTTGGGAAGAGTGAGGGAGGAGAGAGAGGGAAGAATATGGGAGGAAGTTGGGAGGAGATGGAGGGGTTGGGAAGAGAGAGGGAGGGATTTGGGAGGAGAGAGGGAGGTGAGAGGGAGGAAAGAGGGAAGGGGTTTGGGAGGAGAGAGGGAGGATAGAGGGAGGGGGTTGGGAGGAGAGAGGGAGGAGAGAGGGATGTGAGAGGGACATGAGAGGGAGGAGAGAGGGAGGGGGTTGGGAGGTAATGGAGGAGCGGGAGGACAAGAGAGGGGGTGAGCATAGATTCATGTTTATTAACAACTAGGTGTCCTACCAAAACCCACTCTAAACTACCCCAAACCAGTAAAATGGGATTGAGTGTTACCCAGATCAATTCCAATCAAGTTTATTTGTCACGTGCAGAGGGGACAGCAGGTGTAAATGGTGCAGTCATGATATCACAAATTTACTTTAGAATCAGACTGTTCTCCATGGGGGGATAAACAGTGATTTTTAGGCTAAGGTTTGAGATAGGGTTAAAACAGAATCAAAGTTCAGGCAACTGTTAATTTTAGGCATTCATTCTGGGTGGTTAAGTTAAGGGTTAAGGTTTCGCGAAAGTCTTTAAAAAAAAGAGCCCTTGGAACTGAGATTGAACCTGTGACCCTCAGAGCCAGAGCTTCCAGGAAACATGCCAACGGCGAGAACCTAAAATATTCCATCGGATGAACCTTTCTGCGTAGGTAGTACATTTAACCCTGACTTTGAAACAGTGAACTAAATACTAATTTACAGACAATCACCGTAAAAATGACCAAATGTCTACAGACCTTGTCATCGTTTGATAATAATTGGTGCCATTATAGGTCAAACCAAATCCATGGGGATGTTTGAGGTCAGTCCAGGTTCCCAGGACGGTGAGTCACCCAGAGGCTCGCAGGTTCAACCCAGAGATAATCAGTCCAGGTTCCCAGGACGGTGAGTCACCCAGAGGCTCGCAGGTTCAACCCAGAGAAGATCAGTCCAGGTTCCAAGGATGGTGAGTCACCCAGAGGCTCGCAGGTTCAACCCAGAGATAATCAGTCCAGGTTCCCAGGACGGTGAGTCACCCAGAGGCTCGCAGGTTCAACCCAGAGATGATCAGTCCAGGTTACCAGGACGGTGAGTCACCCAGAGGCTCACAGGTTCAACCCAGAGATGATCAGTCCAGGTTACCAGGACGGTGAGTCACCCAGAGGCTCACAGGTTCAACCCAGAGATAATCAGTCCAGGTTCCCAGGACGGTGAGTATCACTCAGAGGCTCGCAGGTTCAACCCAGAGATAATCACTTATTTCCTGTTTGTCTGTTTGAAGCCTCATGCAGCCTTTTTATTTTGTATCATCATTGTCTTTCTAATAAATCACTGTTTGTGTTTATTTAATGAAAACAATCATTTATTTCCCTAAGACTCTTTTGGCCATTGAAATGCTCAGTCAGATGGTGTGGCCGTTTTTTTTTTATATATATATATATATATTTGCATACACTTCTCTGATTGGCTGATACTATGATCTACAGCACACCCCCTTACCCAGATGAACTCATTGGTCAGATCAGATTGCGACGTCATGATATTGATAAAAAACTCCAAACCACCTGAACAGGTTATTTTCTCAAAGAGCTCTTACACAAAAGGTCATTATCATTTTCACAATTTCAGAGAGTGAAACCAAATTAAACTTTTGATGTGTCTATAGTGTCCAGAATGTAAAACCCCCCAAAAAAGTTGACATCTAAATATTGGCATGTTGGAGAAAAACAGAAAATAAAAAGTGTTATGGATATTGTCGTGGACAAGCTTCTTGAGGAGAAATTATCAGGAAACGACTGTGAATTTGTAAGTCTTAGGTCAAATCATGGATTGCCATTTTGAAGAAAAGGCTTGGTTGAACACTAAAACTATCATGTTGGTTGAACACTAAAACTATCATGTTGGTTGAACACTAAAACTATCATGTTGGTTGAACACTAAAACTATCACGTTGGTTGAACACTAAAACTATCATGTTGGTTGAACACTAAAACTATCATGTTGGTTGAACACTAAAACTATCATGTTGGTTGAACAGTAAAACTATCATGTTGGTTGAACACTAAAACTATCATGTTGGTTGAACACTAAAACTATCATGTTGGTTGAACACTAAAACTATCATGTTGGTTGAACACTAAAACTATCATGTTGGTTGAACACTAAAACTATCATGTTGGCTGAACACTAAAACTATCATGTAGAAGATATTGTAATTTTCCATTATGACTTTAGAGAGGAACGTTTATCCTTATGAATGTTATAGACTCTGAAATAAACATTAAAATGCTGGAGGTTTCTTCAACACGTTTATTGTAATTTGGGATGTTTTGAAAAAGGTCAACAGAAGGCATCTTAAGACTGCATCATCCGGAAGGCCAGGCACCACCCCCTACCATGTCATTGTTAATATATATCAATATATATCAAAATGAACCTTTACCAGTTGAATGTAAATACAGTAAATATTTTAACTAAATAGGCAACTGGAAAAAAATACATTTTCCTAAATCGCCAATCCACTTTCTGGATGAAATCAGCGAAGTTTGTGGGGCTTTTCATCTATACAAGACTGTAGAAACAAACTCACAACACTTCAATTGGGTCTGTATCACTTCAGTAACATCTCATCTTCATAACTAACACTGGGGGCCCTTTCTGAAAGACTTTAAATATGATTGACTAAAATGCCTTGTTTAAACTTGGCCAGCTAACATTCAATTCCCTTACTGGTAAAATGAAGTCTGCACTCCAAAATATAGACTCTAAGGATATGAAACTACACGTGTATTTTTGCATGCTCAGGTTGCCCATCATATACAGCCTTACCTGAACCATTCAGAATGAATGTCTTAACCTAACCGTTAAAAATCTACGTTTATCCCTCCCATGAGTGGCAAGTCATTTTCACAACTTCAGAAGATCTTGTTGGTCATTAACTGCGGTGAATCTCAGAGGCTACGCACAGATGAAGGAGGGTTTAAAGACGAAGAGCATGACGTTTTAACTCGAGATGATACTGTGTTCCTTGTGTCTCTTGTCTCACCTGTTTGAAGTTGCCATCGTTGATACAGAGAAGCACCTGGACTCACCTGTCTCTGGTTCCTGTTGTTGATACGGAGAAGCACCTGGACGCACCTGTCTCTGGTTCCTGTTGTTGAT